>NW_021835246.1:7500-41582 GCF_006345805.1 Octopus sinensis | reverse complement strand
CTAGGGTTGACCTTTAGCACGAGTCAGGAATGAGGAGCGTCACGCTAAGAGCGGCGAGTATACAGGAGACGGTTGCCGAAATGAATGAGCAATGATGTTATGTTCGAGACGAAGTCAAGCCAGGAACTAATAACTCTCTTTCTCTCTCTCTGTTTCTTAGTATGTATATATATATATAAAAAAGACAGTTGCTGGTTAGTTGGTAGTTGAATTATGTAAACAAGATGCAAATTCATTCAGAAATATGCAAATAAGATTCAGACGTGTTTAAAGATATGCAGATGAGATGTGGAGGCTAAGACAGAGGTATGAACCAGGAAAACGAATCACAGAATAGGATATATATATATATATATATATATATATATATATATATATATATATTACACACATACAGGTTCAAATATATATGTTTATATGTATATGCATCAGAGAAATTGTTGTATATATATATATATATATATATGTATATATTTCCATTTTTATGTGTGTGCAAGTACATGTATATGTATATATCAGTTTATATGTATGTCTTGCATACACATATGTATATAAATGTGTATGTATATGCATATATATGTTATATATGTATGCATATTCTATGTACATACGTCCATGTATGTTATAAATATATATGTATATATATATATATATTATATATATTATATATATATAAAAGTTATATGTGGATATATATATAATATATATATATAATATATATATATGTATATATATATCTGTATACACGTATATACATATCACATTCATATATATATATATAAATATGTATATATACATGCATACATATATATATATTATATATAGGCATATGTATTTGTATACACATACATATATGTATATGCATACACACAGGTTGATTCACAAATAGACAGAATGAGGGAGAAAGAGAGAGATAAGGAAAGAAGAGAGAGTGAGTGAGTTTAAAGGAGGAAGGTAAGAATGAGACATATGTTCAGAATTCTTCTTCAATGTCCAGGGAATTTATTTTTGTCTTGTTCAATCTAATTCTAACGAAGATGCTATTTGATAATAGTAATAAGAAATACTGGTGGTTGTGGGGGAAATGCTGCCTTGACGTGACAGGGGAGTTGGTGAAGAAGGCCAAAAGCCTAAAGGCTTTTCTGATAGTAAGTCTCAGAATAGGAGATTGAAATGCGGTTTGGTATTTTTAGTAGAAACCAGGAAGCCTTGATATGGTGAGAAAATGGCGTTTGTATGGCACTGATCAAAGAGAGGCAGGGTTGTGATGTAACGAGAGTGAGGAAATGATAAACAGAAAGACGAGAGATAGGTAGACAAAGCGAGAGATAGATAGCGACAGATATATATGTAGATAGGTAGATAAATAGATAGATAGATAGATAAATAGTAGATAGATAGATAGATAGATAGATAGACGGATAGATGGATGGATGTATAGATCAGTAAGCACATAGTGAGCGAGAGGGAGAGAGAGAGGGAGAAAGAGCTAGAAAGAGAAAGAGAGAGAAAGAGAGGGAAAGAGTGTAGGATCTTTATAAACAGTGGTAATCATAAAATATACGAGTAGTAGTAGTAGCAGCAGTGGTAGTAGTAGTAGTAACAGCATAACAGCAGCAGAAGCAGTGGTAGTAGTAGTAGTAACAGCAGCAGCAGGAGTGGTAGTAGTAGTAGTAGTAACAGCAGCAGAAGCAGTGGTAGTAGTAGTAGTAACAGCAGCAGCAGCAGAGTGGTAGTAGTAGTAGTAGTAGTAGTAGTAGTAGTGGTAGGTGGAGGAGGAGGAGGGACGGGACGAGGAGGAGGTGGAAGGCGACGAGGAAGCTAAAGAGGTAGGGGAGGAGGCTGAAGAGGAAGAGCAGGAGTTGAAGTGGTTGTAGTAGTAGAAGTAGTAGTTGTAGTAGTAGTAGCAGGAGGAGGAGTAAGAGGGGAGGGGAGTTGATTTGGTTACAGTGGTAGTGTTAGTAATAGAGGAAGTAGTAGTAGTATTCTTAATAGTAGTTGTAGACGAAGCAGTAAACACGCACACACACACACACACAACACACAAACACACACACACACACACACACACACACAAACACACACGCACACACTGAAAAGCACGAACGACAATCACACAGATGCGCGCATGGATTCATAAAATGGTACTAAAGAATTTAACTGCAACGAATTTTGAAACCAAAATATAAACGAATTCAGAGAGAAGGTTCTTCATAGATACACGGAAAATGAAGAATTAACACAAAAATATACATATATATACATCCATACATGTGGAGGCGCAATAGCCTAGTGGTTAGGGCAGCGGACTCGCGGTCGCAGAATCGCGGTTTCGATTCCCAGACTGGGCGTTGTGTGTGTTTATTGAGCGAAAACACCTAAAAGCTCCATGAGGCTCCGGCAGGGGGTGGTGATCCCTGCTGTACTCTTTCACCACTCTTTCTCCCACTCTTTCTTCTGTTGGCCTGCTCGCTTAGCCAGCGGGGTGGCGTCATTCGAAGGCTAAAACAATGCGAACGCATTGTGACCAGCGATGTGTAACAACATATGATTGTCTGGTCGGTCACGTGATCACGTGATCACATCCATACATAGACAGCCATCCATACATTCATGCATAAATACACACATACGTACATACATAAATAAAAAGGAAGCACTCCGTCGGTTACGACATCGAGGGTTCCAGTTGATCTGATCAACGGAACAGCTTGGTCGCGAGATTAACGTGCAAGTGGCTGAGCACTCCACAGAAACGCGGACCCCTTTTTGCAAATTTCTCAGGGAGATTCAGCGTGCCGCAGAGTGTGACAAGGCTGGCCCTTTGAAATACAGGTACTACTCATTCTTGCCAGCTGAGTGGACTGGAGCAACGTGAAATAAAGTGTCTTGCTTAAGGACACAGCATGCCGCCAGGAATCGAACACGCGATCCTACGATCACCAGCCAAATACCCAAATCACTAAGCCATGCGCCTTCACATACATACATACATACATACATACATACATACATGCATACACACATACATACATACGTACATGCATACATACATATATAGACATACATGTATGCATACATGAATACGTACATAAATACATACATACAAACATACGTACATATATATGTATATATTGACGCAGGAGTGGCCGTGTGGTAAAAAGCTTGCTTCCCAACTACACGGTACCGGGTTCAGTCCCACTGCGTGACGCCTTGGGCAAGTGTCTTCAACTATAGCCTCGGGGCCGACCAAAGCCTTGTGAGTGGATTTGGTAGACGGAAACTGAAAGAAGCCTGTCGCATACACGCACAGACAGACACACACATATGCACACACACATATGTAAATATATATCTGTGTGTGTGTGTCTTTGTGTCTATGTTTGTCCTCCCTCCACAGCTTGACAACCGTCCCCATAACGTAGTGATTCGGAAAAAAGGACCGATAGAATAAGAAGCAGATTTGAAAAGAATATATTCTGGCAGTCGATTTGTTCGACTAAAAACACTTACGACGGTGCCCCATCATGGCCGCAGTCCAGTGACAGAAACAAGGAAAAGAAGATAAAAAATAGCCATACCTTCATACATATTCGATTATTCTTTTATTGTTATTCTTTTATTCTGTTATTTTTTCATTCTGTTATTCTTTTATTTTGGTAATCTTTTATTCTGCTATTCTTTCACTCTGTTATTCTTTTATTCTTTTATTCTGTTATTTTTTCATTCTGTTATTCTTTTATTGTTATTCTTTTATTCTTTTATTTTGTTATTCTGTTATTCTTTTATTCTTTTATTCTGTTATTCTTTCATTCTCTTATTCTTTTATTTTGTCATTCTTTTATTCTTTTATTCTTTTACTTGTTTCAGTCATTTGACTGCAGCCACGCTGGAGCACCACCTTTAGTCCACTTCTATCGGTAACTTTTTTGTACCAACTGCTAGTTTACGGGGGAGGTAAACATACAAACATCGGTTGTCAAACGATGATGGGGTGGGGGAAAAACACAGACGCACAAATACACACACACACACACACACACACATGTATATTTTATGTACAACGAACCGATTTTACACATTCCTGACATGCTCTTATATTTTGATATCACAACGCTAGAAATTAAAGGACGATTTTCAGTATTTATACTAATCATTATTTTAAAAGATTTTTCGACCAGTCGGAAGATTGAACGAAATCAAGATGCTGGAATTTGTAATATTTTCTTTAGATTCGAGACACTTCTTATATACTTTTATGCTTCTGTATCACAATGCCGGGGAATATTTAGTATTTGATGGGTATATTTAATATAATAACAATATTGATTTTTAAAATTAAAAAAAAAAATATTTAAATAATAAAAATGATATTTAAAATAATAAAAATAATAATATTTAAATTAATAAAAATAATAATATCTAAATTAATAAATATAATATTTAAAATTATAAAAATGATATTTAAAATAACAAAAATAATGATATTTAAATTAATAAAAATAATGATATTTAGAATAAAAATAATAATATTTAAAATAATAAAAATAATAATATTTAAATAATAAAAATGATATTTGAAATGATAAAAATAATATTTAAAATAATAAAAATAATAATATTTAAATAATAAAAATGATATTTAAAATGATAAAATAATAATATTTAACATAATAAAAATTATGATATTTGAAATAATAAAAATAATAATGTTTAAAATAATAGAAATAATGATATTTAGAATAATAAAAAGTAATAATGGTTTGAAATGTTGGTCCAAGGTTAGCAATTTGGGGGCAAGGAATAAGTTAATTACATCGACCCTAGTGCATAACTGGTACTTATCTTACTGACTCTGAAAGGATGAAAGGCAAAGTCGACCCCGGCAGAATTTGAACTCAGAACGTGAAAACGGTCTAATTGCTACTAAGCATCCAGTCCCGTGTGCTAACGATTCTACCAGCTCGCCGCCCTCCGGAACAACCATTATATTAAAAGTCTGTTCGACCAGTTGACAGATTGAACGAAACCCTGGTCCGGGATATGTAATCATGTATATTATATTGAAGACAACCCGATTCTACATAATCCTTGCACACGTTTATGCTTTTATATCTCAACTCCAGCAACTATATTACAGTATTCGGTATTTGGAAGAACCATTATTTTAAAAGTCTTCTCGAAATGAAAATGATTTTTATTGTTTTATCTTCTTGTTTATAACACTTCCAATATTGAAATTCCCCAGTGTGAAATAATACACTCGCGGCGGTCGTTTTTGATGTTTATAATTTATAGTTGAAATAACTGTTGTCTTTTATGGTTCCGAACACCTGTTTGGTATTCTGACATTTGTCTGCTACACACAGTTGCACTAAGCATTCTTAACACATATTCTATCTATGTCTCACGGTGTACTTTTATGCCCAGACCTATTAAAATTTATTAATTTGTGTAGTTTTAAATGTTGCTTTCTGGTGTTTGAAGTTTTTAACAACAGTTCGGCAATTATGACAGTTTCGGTTAATATTTTATTCATACGAGCAAGAGTCTTTTTTGCGATTTATTGTTATCACAGATGTGTATATTATGTATAGCTAGTATACCCATGCCGTCAATAAATGTGGCTTATTTAAATAATATACTTTAAACGAATTCTCTTTATAGTTGCGACACTTTAAATTGCTTTTAACCGATTTTCCTCTGGGTTTCCGACGTTTCATCAAAATATTCGTCTAGTGCTGGCAAGAAATAGTCACCTTATGATGAGAAAAAAGATGCATATAATAATATATTAATATATATTTAATTATCTTTCTATAAAGTATATAATATACTTACAAACACTTGTGTGTGTGTGTGTAAAACTATACGCAGTTGAAAGTGCATAAAAATTCAAGTTAGCATGTTTATATTGTACTAAATGCATATACAGCCATACCATTTGAAGAGATGACTGAGAAAAAATCTCTCCATAGCCTTGTGTCAAAAACGCAATTCATATAAGAATTTTTTGCGTAATGAGATAAAGAAAACCAAGGCTTTGTAGATATTAGAACATTTATAGATAGAAGGTCTTACAGCTGTTTCCAGGATATTTATTAAATATATCCCTTCATCGGAGACGGTGTGAGAGGATGGTTAAGTAATAGTTAATTTAGACTGGATACAAAATAGAGAGTGAGGTGGAGGAAAGAAAATAGATGTGAGATATGTAGGGATATTCAATTTGTAGATCCATTTTTTAGGCAGAATGGTATATATGTAAGATTCCAATACCTTATGAGTGAGATCCAGCAGTATTTAAACACATATATATATATATACATATATATGAGATGCAGCACGGACTTTGTCAGTGAACAGGTCGTGGATTTTAGCGACGAAGATATTTTGACAAATTAAACTTAAATGTTGGAGTGAATCGAACGGCTTTTGTGTGTTTCTTAAATGGCTTATAAGCACCTTCCACGCTGCAATTGTTTTCGTTTCAGCACACGATCTCAGATCAAATTACTTGCTATGCGAGTACATCTCCGTAATATATATATATATATATATATATATATATATATATATATATATATATATATAATATTATATATATATATATATATATATATATATATATATATATATATAATATATTATATATATATATATATTATATATATATATATGCATTTATATATACATATATGTACACACACACACACACACACACACACACACACACACACACACACATATATATATATATATATGTGTGTGTGTGTGCATATATGGGTACAGGACATCACAAAACGTAAGCAACATGAAATACGAAGATTAATGTTCCAGAGATAGCTTTATTCTCTTACACTTTTTCACATAATGAGTAACGGACCCTCTGGGAGCGGTAAACATCCTTTCCTGGTTTACAACATTTATTTGACCAACATCCATTAGTCAAAAAATTATCGCAATCTCAACGTGAAAGAGCAATACTGGCTCCAAAAAAAAACAGTACTGAAAGTAAAATTAATGAGTAGCTCCTGCAGTACATTTCTGGAACTCCTCACATCTATATGTCAGTTGATACAATCCCAGATCCAGAAGAGGTGGTAAATTATCCAACAGAATTTCTCAATTCACTGGAGCCGCCAGGAGTACCTCCCCACAGATTGGAACTTAAAGTGGGATCTCCAGGAATGTTATTGAGGAATTTTGATTCACCAACACTTTGCAATGGGACACGCCAGTTGGTAATGAAGATGATGTCATATATTACTGAGACCCCCATTCTCTCTGGATGTGGAAAAGGGGAGGATGTTTTCATACCCAGAATTCCTCTCCATTGGGAGCAGAAATTTCCTTTGATTCAGAAGAGTGCAATTTCCAATTCGTATTAGCTTCACAATGTCTATCAATAAATCCTAAGGTCAGACACTGTCTGTGGTAGAATTTCACTTGGAAGAATCATGCTTCTTACACAAGCAATTAAATGTTGGCTGCGCTAGAGTGGGAAGCATAAAAAATCTATTTGCATCTGTTCCACAAGAGAAAACAAAGAATATTGTTTACCAAGAGGTTTTGTAGGAATTACTACATCCTATGATGTGCTCCAGCATCTATTACACTTTGTGAATACTGAAGATGGATACCAATTCGGTATAATAACAACAAACCCGAAGACTGCATTGATAGAGTTTCCTGCATAGACTTCAGTATCAAAGCATATTCTCCAATTACTCCAACCAACCACGCATATTCTCCAATTACTCTCACCATTACACCTTACCTTTTAAAAGAAATTCTCATGTGACTGCATAGGCTCCAGTGGAGGCGTAATGGCCCAGTGGTTAGGGCAGCGGACTCGCGGTCGTAGAATAGCGGTTTCGATTCTCAGACCGGGCTTTGTGAGTATTTATTGAACAAAAAACACCTAAAGCTCCACGATGCACGGCAGGGGAGTATGGGGGAACCATACTGTACTCTTTCATCTCAACTTTCTCTCACTCTTTCTTCCTGTCTCTGTTGTACTTATATTTCAAAGGGCCAGCCTTGTCACACACTGCCTCACGCGTGAATCTCAGCCTTGTCACACACTGTCTCACGCGTGAATCTATCCGAAAACTACGTTAAGGGGTACACGTACTCAGCCACGTGCACGTTAATTTCACAAGAAGGCTTTTCCGTTGATCGGATAAACTGGGACCATTGTCGACGTAACAGTTTGTGTTTCTTATTCAACAGCCCCACCAGTAATCCAATGTCAGCCTTTCGCCTTCTGTAACATTTCAACAGTTCACTTCCCCGTTGCCGTCTCCCATTGCAGCGTCTTTCTGGAATGTACCCATTTGCGTACAATATCTCAATTACACCTACATTCATTCTAATGTCAACCATACAATGGGTCGTGTTAGACTCAGCGCCGACCACCGCAAACGTGAGTATATCCACTGACAACTTTTCAGTGCATTATATATACACACAAACACATATACATACATATGTACATAATTGCATAAGTGGGCTTCATTCAGTTTCCATCAACCAAATTTACTCACATGGCTTTGACCGACATAGAACTACAGTGGAGGATATTTAGCCATGGTGCTGCACATTGGAATTGAACCCAACATCGCATGGTTGAGAAGAAATGCTTTTACCACACACTCACACCCGCGCTTATAATCCGTGAAGATAATCTTCCCGCTCAGATCTACAGAGCCACAAACATTTGATTGTTCCTTCTTTTGCATTCCAAACAACTGTATCAGGCCTTGTATGCTTTGCATTTAAGCTGAAGAATTCTTGATCGTAATGCTCCACCGCTATTCCTTCATTCTGTTGAAAATTCATATATTTATTCAATAACAGAAACATTGTATATATTTATTCCAGGGCTGTCTTTCAGATGGATAGCATTGTATATTGTTTCAGCAATTCCATGCAGCATCGGGAAGTAACGCTTTTATGACATTCTTAGACAGCTGCTTATCTGCCTCAGAAATGTGACATAATCGATATTTTCGGTGCCATCTTGGGATTGTAGCGTTTCCCCACCTCTTTTATTCAATAGGTATTATGCAGTTATCTCCGGTTCTTGGATTGCAGCAATATGGCGTTCAAAACGTGACGTGATTGAACAGTAGCAAGTCCAAGAGAGGCTACACGTCCTAACGACATTAGCTTCGTGGCTGTGTGGTAAGAAGCTTGCTTCCGAAACCACATGGTTCCGAGTTCAGACCCACCACATGGCACCTTGAGCAAGTGTCTTCTACCAGCATCGGGTCTACCAAAGTCTTGTGAGTGGATTTTGCAGACGGAAACTTAGTATGTTTTTGTCTTCCACCACCGCTTGATAACCGGTGTTGGCATGTTTATGTCCTTGTAACTTAGCTGTTAGAATAAGTACCAGGCTTTAAAATAGCGCTGGGATCGATTCATTCGACTGAAAATTAACCAAGGTGATGCCCCAGGATGGGTACATCTTAATGACCAAAAAAAGTAAAAAATATAAAAAAGATAAAGCACCATTTTCTGAAGTGATGGTTTGTTGTCAACTTAATATGGCAATCCCAGGAAAAGGAAGAATGTTATTGTTATTCAGCCCCAAGAAACACAGTTTCTAGTTGAGTACGTGACACAAGCGTTGTGTGTCCTTAAGTTTTCAAACAGGGGAGATAAGCAAACGTAAGAAGACTTAAGGACACAGTATGCTTGTGTAAAGTAGCCAACTAGAAACGGTGTTTCTTGGGGCTAAATAACAGTAGCATTCTTCCCTTTCCTGGGACTGTCACATTAAGTTGGCAACAAACCATCACTTTACATAACTCTCTCTGAGAGATTTAGAAATGCACCATTTTCTAATTCATTGCAATACATATGAAGGCAGCACCATTTTGTTTTCTTTTTGGTGCTGCTGAGTTTTTCTTCTCCAGTTCTTTGCTGATGTACGTTTTTGTCCAATAAATCTTGAGGTTTCACATCACTGAGAATTTCGAATCAAACCAAATGAATCACAATATAAATAGTGTAGTCCAAGATACACAGTGCCTTAATAGAATGGTTGGTACCACTGAAACACACACGGTTGATCAGAGGTTCTCAACCACGTTTTTTTATTTATAGACCCCTTTTATTATCATTTTCTTCTGGTGATTCCCCTATTGTCAGTCGATGTTTAAAAATTTGTTTTATAGATACTGCTATCACAATTCCTATGTTGCTTATCACACATTGACTTGTGTAGGTTGAACTCCCGGCTTTTTCATTAAATCCAGCTTGTCCTATAAACCAGGGTTTCTCAATCATTTATTTATCTATGGACCCATTTGATTACTATATTATTCTAGTGGTCCCCCAATGGCCAGTCAATATTAAAAAAAACTCGTCGTCGTGGACTTGAGAAAATTTTATAGGACGAAAACCGCCGTATCTTACGGGCCAACAGTTTATATACGTTAAGATACGTAAATGATAATTGTGAACATGCTTTTTCGCTCAACACTTAACTTACCAGGTTGGCAAATTGTTTGAAGATCGCTCTCAAAGAGGATTTCAAGATGATGATGATGAGAACGGTTCTCTAAACTGCCTTATCCTGGGGCTAAACAAGAACAGTACAGCATGGGCAAGGAACAACAGGAGCATCGTCATCACCATCTTCGCCATCATTATCGTCATCGTCGTCGTCGTTACCACCACCACCACCACCACCACCACCACCACCACCATAACTATCGTCGTCGCCGCCACCACCGCCCCCACCACCACCGCCACTACCACCACCACCACCATCATCATCATCACCATCATCATCACCACCACCACCATCACCACCACCACCACCACCACCACCACCACCACCACCACCACCACCACCATCATCAACAACAACATCTATACCTAACACCAACCATAGCAACGCTTAAATTATTACATCATTACACGAACGATCTCAGAACTGGCCGGTTGGCTGGCTGGCTATCAATTAATTACGAGTGTAAGAAGTATTAAATTTACGGTTACGTTAATCAAATATTGAGACACACCTATGTATAATTCTAATTGCCTTAGATAATCACATTCGAAAGTATAAAATATCAAAAACACACACCTTCTACATCATCCAATACTTATGCACGTTACAATTACAGTAATACATCTAAGTCGTCAGAGGCAGCCATTTTGGACGCTCTTCGAAACATCAAAGGCGGCCATTATTAGACTGGCGTTTATAATTACAATTTCACGTATGGCACTCAAATATATGTATGTATGTATGAATGTATGTATGTACAAGTATATATATGCGTGTATATATATATAGCTATATATACACACGCTGATACTATATACACACTATATATTCACTATATATGTATGTATGGATGAATGGATGGAGGATGGATGGATGTATATGTATATGTATATATATATATATATATATATATATATATATATATATATATGTACACACACACACGCACACACATACACACACACACATACTTATAAATGTGGCGGCGCAATGGCCCAGTGGTGAGGGCAGGGGGCTCGCGGTCGTAGGATCGGGGTTTCTATTCCCAGACCGGGCGTTGTGAGTGTTTATTGAGCGAAAATACCTAAATCTCCACGAGGTTCCCGTAGGGGGTGGTGGCGATCCCTGCTGTACACTTTCCCCACAACTTTCTCTCACTCATTCGTCTGTTGGCCTACTCGCTTAGCCAGCGAGGTGGCGTCATTGAAGGCTAAAACAATGCGAAGCACATTGTGTATGTATGTATGCATATATACACGATGACACTATATACATATATATGTACTGCCATTGCAATTTGGAATGATAGATATTCATGTTTTCATATCTGGACATACCGGTGTAGATATATATAAACAAATAGATATATCCACATGAATGTATGTTCTCTTCTGCTTTTAATTATTTAAATCTTTCCTCAGAGGAAGGAGCTGGTTTCTAACAAAGATACAAAGCTCCATCATTTAAAAATAGAAAACAAAAACAACGTTACATTATAAACTTGAGCAAAGTCTTGCATATTTTTATTGTTCCAGCTATAGATTTTTTTTTGTAATGCGTGAGTTAGCTTGTTGATTTCTTTTTCTGAAAATATAAGCTTATCCAATCTGTCAGTTAGGTATTTAGTCACTATATCAAATGCACTAAATATTGTTGGTATAGGAATACATTTGTTATCTGAATATAAAAGATGGAGCTTTTGAGGCAGATGTCCATAGTTATCCTACTTCTTTTTGAATTTCAGAGAGATATTCACGACAGCAAGACAGCTAACTTCTATATACTTTTTCTTGTCTGTCTCAAACAATATCCTGCCCATCATGCTTATACTTGACAGATATTTTGATGGGAATGTTCCACCAGTAATCCTTGTGTTGATGTTTGTGTATGTATTCAAAAACAGAGGGGATTCGATATATTCATTCCAGGAGGGTCTTTTTTCCAGATGGCAATGTGTACTGTTTTTGCGACCAAGTCGTGTTCCATTGGGTGGTAGTACTATGATAACCTTTTGGGTTAGCCGCTAATCCCATGTGTGATATCTTCCATAGAAATGACATAATCTCCATTTTCGGATCCACCTTGGAACTCTAAGAGCTTCACTATTTTTATATTATGTATTTTGTAGCAATCTCCTGTTCCTGGATTACAAATGCATAGCCTTCGAAGTGAGATGTGATGTATCGGTCACGAATCCACGAGAGGCTTCGCAATTTCAAGATTACTGTCTTCAAATCTTCGTGAAACATACCGATGCATGATCTATTCTATCTATTCTTGGTATGCTGAGTAAACTAACGAGTAATAAAGAGATAGTGCGAGAAGTGGCGGGAACTAAGGATATACACAGACATGCAGGAGGTAAACAGACATCTTTAATTTTCAAAATTTCTGATCTAAGCATCTTAATACATTTTCAGCGGTGTAGAATTTACAATATAATTATTCTTTTTTCATTCCAGGTGCCATTATATTAAACATTTGCGAAGAGTAACCATGCTACGCACAAAAAATTCAGCAGCCGTATTGTTGGGCAATCTGAGGCTGGTCTTAGCCAGCGAAAAATTGCCGAAAATCCTCAAATTCCTCTTGTTACTGTTAATAGAATTATAGTGCAATTCAAAAGCCAAGGAAAAGAATCAACAGATTCTCGTCACGGCCGACCTGGACTCTCGGAAACGGAGCTTCGCTGCTTGAAGAGAATTGTGGAAAACGGACCCCGTTCGAAGGCTTCTGACATTGCAAAACAGCTAGAAGTTAGTCCAAGAACGTGTGTTACATATCTGCATAAGATTGAGTATTATGGACGAGCAGCTAGAAGAAAGCCTCTCCTTCAACCAATTAATATCAAATAAAAGATTTTGAAAATTAAAGGTGTCTATTTACTTCCTGCATGTCTGCGTAGATTGGAATTCGCCGGTGGACTGCGAACGTCAAAGGCCCATTCGATTATATATGCAAGACTTGATAATCTCCGTCTGTAGTACAAGTGAATGAAGGAGTTTGATTAAGCCGTGATTAAAGTATAAAGTATAAAAGAATATTAAAGTATAAATGTTGCATAGTTTCTGAAGCAGGTTTATTTCTTAATGTAAACGAAGACTGTGTTTTAGGATGAAGTTTGGTTCTTCTGCGGGGATTTTCCTTCTCTTCAGCTTCGTGGTGGGCAGACGAACTACAGTTTATTCAATCAAGAACTGACGGTCCGAAACTTCACCAGTCGAAACTTAAGAACTACTACTACTACTACTACTACTACTACTACTACTACTACTACTACTACTACTACTGTTTCTACAGCAATGGCCACATGTGATTAGCATCAAAGGCAACTATAGAGCCCTTTACCTCCACAACCATTTCCACCAACATCCTCATCACCAACCACACATCTACTACAACAAAAAACACTTTCAGCAGCAGGACCACCAAAACCACCACCACCACCGCTGCCACCACCACACCACCACTACCTCCACCGTCACCGCCGCCGCCGCCGCCGCCGCCGCCGCCGCGCGCCGCCGCCGCCGCCGCCGCGCGCCGCCGCCGCCGCCGCCACCACCACCACCACCACCACCACCACCAACAACAACAACAACAGCATTAACTTTGTCACCACCACTACCACCAACACCACCAAAGCAACAAGTGCCGTGGTTTACCACTACAAACACTACCGACCCCGATATGTAACCAGACGATACAACCACACCGTACATACTAGATATGTCTGTAGTACTACTTTTAATTGCTTCTGTTGCTCAACGTTTTCGTTTGTTTTCCCAACACTAGAGAAACCAAGATGTCCGCCAGCCAGCTGAAATTTGGACGAAATTTAATACGCTTGTGTTATCACAACCCATCTATCCCAGGTGATTAAAATGGACGAAATTAAGATCTTTATATAGATTTTCACTGGCTCTGTCATCTAAATATAGTTGAACTAACTTCTTGGGGATTGTATGTCTCCCTCTCTTCTCTCCATCTTTCCCTGTGCTTATCGTTCCTCCCTCTGTCTTTCTTTCTATTGCTCCCTCATTGTGTCTCTCGGTCTGTGTGTGTGTAAGAGCGTTTTCGTGTTCGTATGTGCGTGTTTGTGAACATATAGAATATTTGTATGTATGAATTTATGAATCATACACACACATAAAACTACTCGCACGCACACAGACACACAACATCAATAGGTACAGAAATAGCCAGAACCACACACAGATACACGTGTACATAAATGTATGCGTGGGTGGTTGTTAAAGCGTATAAAGACATACATACAGACATGCATGCACAAACACACACAACACACACACAGATACACATATCTATATATATATAGAAAATATAGGTGAAAATGTACAACGGCGTTAAAATAATTGTAATATTTTAAAGAAAATTTTAAGACAAAAACTGGCCTAATATTTCATTTAGAAATATATAATCTGTGTACTTTACATTTCAACTATTTTTGCTCATCAAGAGCTTATTAAAGGAAAATGAGAAAGTAGTTACAATAGTGGAAATATATAGCCCTTTAATATTTAAACCGGCCATATCAGGCCAAATTATTTTACCTGTTCTATACTTAAACTGGCCAGATCCAGCCTCTCATATGTATCCTATAACGTCGTTCTCAAGTGAACAAACACATCATCGAAATATTGAAGCTACAAGATAATAGATGATAATGTGAATAAACAAGCATTACAAGAATAATATGAATGCTAAAGGGATAGAGAAGTGAAATTGTTACGGCTTGATGGACAACGACGGTATCAGGTGACAAGAAGGAAAGTGTTCAGTCGGGAATTTATGTGAAAAGGTAAGGGTTTTTAAACAGTAAGGTAAGCTGTGTGAAGCCAGAAACATAAGTGACGGGCTAAGATTTTCAAACAAGTGACAGACATAGGAAGATTGACGGGAGGAAACGGCGATTATAAGTTTCTTTATTGGCCACAAAGGGCTGCACACAGATGGAACAAGTTACAAGGTAGAGCTTTTCTTTTGGGGGATGAAAAAAAACAAAAAACAAAAGAAGAAAAAAAAAGGGGTGGCGTAGGTTTTCGATCAAGAGGGATCGTAAAAGGGAAGAAAAGAACAAAAAAAAAAAATAATAATAAATAAAATAAAAAATAAAAAGAATAAAAAAACCAGATAGTCACGTAAGTATTGTAGAAGTGAGACTTGTGGGTTGAAGAAATACGAAAGTGCCAGATTATAAGGTAAGGAAGGTTTAGTTGAACTTTGGTTCCATTTAAGAGCTTATTGTGGCCATCGAGCAGAAGACAGAAAAAACAAGATATCTTCTGTTTTTAGTTGTTTCAATCTTTAGGTTGCGGCCATGCTGGGGCATCGCCTAGAATAATTTTTAATTGGATGAATCAGCCCCCAGAGCTTATTTTCTTTTAAAACCTGGTGCATGTTCTTTCGGTCTCTGTTGCCGAACCTCTAAGCCACGGAGACATAAATTCACTAACACCGGTGTGTGTGAAGCAGAGTGGTGGTGGTGGTGGTTGGTGGGGGGAAATGCAGACACAATGACACTCCCCACTCACAAGGTTTTAGTTAGCACTTGTTCAAAGTGTCTCGGAATGGAACTGAACCTGGAAACGTGGTTTGAGATCAAGTTTATTACCGCACGGCCACTAGAAAAAGAGAAAATTCTTTATAGGATAAACAAAGGCAAACACATACATACACACTATACATAGGCAAATACACGTACATACATGGGTTATTGATATGTTCCGTAAATCAGACCACTTTTTGAACATGTGCACGCGTTTCCATGTATGTGTATCCGAAAACACGTCGTTTTAAGTTAGTGTTCTTAATGACAAGTGGCTTTTATATTTCAAACCAGTGGATTTTATGTTCCAGAATAAATATTCTTCGATCGTTTCTTGTTATTCCTTCACCGAGTCAGAACATGTGTAAACTGAAAAAATCTTAACTTTTTAACTGTGGCCATGCTGCAGCACTGCCTTTAGTCGAACAAATCGATCCTAGGACTTATTCGTTGTAAGCCTAGTACTTATTCTATCGGTCTCTTATGCCGAACCACTAAGTTACAGGGACGTGAACACACAAACAAGGGTTGTCAAGCGATGGTGGGGAGGACAAATGCAGACACACAAACACACACACAACACACACACACACAAACACACACACACACACACACACACATATCTATATATACGACGGGCTTCTTTCAGTTTCCCTCTACCAAATCCACTCACAAGGCTTTGGTCGGCCCGAGGCTATAGTAGAAGACAGTTGCCCAAGGTGCCAGGCAATGGAACTGAACCCGGAACCACGTGGTTGGTAAGCAAGCTACTTACCACACAGCCACTTTCTTTTCGAGTCATCCTCTTGGTTTTATCTTTTCTCTGAGCCCTCATCTCTCATTTTACATTCTCCCTCTATAAGTTCCTTCTTCGCCTTCCTCTTCCCCTCTCTCTTTCTTTGGTTATCTCTCCATCATTTTTTTAGCCTTTTTTTGTTTCTTAATTTTTCTTCGACATACATCTCCTTCAATTTATCTCCGTTGCTCTATTGAATTCAGAATTCAATTTATAAAATATAATACACCTACTCGTGTCTATCTTTCCACAAGAAGCAATTTATATATTTATTCAACACACGCTCACACACATACGCACATGGGTGTACGTATGCATGTATGTATGTATGTATATATGTATGTATGTTCGTATGTATGTATGCATGTATGTATGTATGTATGTATGTATGTATGTATGTATGTATTTATGTATGTATGTATGTATGTATGTATGCATGCATGTACGTATGTATATACATATATGCATACTTATACATACATGCATATGCGTGTATATATATATACATACACACACACACATATATATATATATATATATACATGTGCATACATGTGTGCATGATTCTTTTCTTTTACACATTATACAGTTTTTTAGAAGGCAATTTATAACAGACTCGCCATTTAACATAATAATGTTCTAATGTGTATATGTGTGTGTGTATAAGTGTGCCTGCGTTTGTATGTATGTGTACAAGCAGATATACATATACTTATGTACACATATATACATATATGTATGCATATATGTTTGTATGTATGCATGAATGTCTGCATTCCTGTCCACAGCCTCAATTTATCAAAGAAATTCTTCGTCATATCTTCTTTGTGTTCGCTCATTCCTTTCGAATTTTTCAAACCTGTAGAAGCCATATTGTCACAGACAATCGCAGCACCCACTCCACACACAATTCGCTTTCAATCTACGATGATTTCATTTCTCAATGTGTAAAACCTTAGTGTTTGTATCACAAACGAGAACTTTAAACAGTGACTTATCTTTATTGATGAATTTTGATAAAGTGAGAATCATAGCCTCATGTCCGGGTAAATATATATATATATATATATATACAAAATAAGAAATGGAGAAATACATCTTAATCAATAGTAAATGAATTAATTGCATCGCAATTCTTAACATTTATGTATTAACTTTGTTGGGTGCTTTACTAGCAGTATATTGGATATATGTTATCCCATGGAGGGTTGCACTCACAACCCCTATCTCAATTTGTATATATATATTATATATATATATATATGTATAAGAATTTTTTGCGTAAAAGATAAAAATACCAAGGCTGTATAGATATTAGAGTATTTATAGATAGAAAGTCTTACAGCTGTTTCTAGGATATTAATTAATAATATCCTTTCATCGGAGACATATATATATATATATTTTTTATTTGTTTCATTCATTTCACTGCGGTCATGCTGGAGCACCGCCTTAAAGGGTTTTCTAGTCGAAGAAATCGACCCCAATATTTATTCTTTGTAAGCCTAGCACTTATTCTATCGGTTTCTTTTGCCGAACCGCTAAGTTACCGATACGTCAACAAACCAACACCGGTTGTCAAGCGCTGATAGGTGTGGGGGAGAAACATAGATACAAAGACACATAAGCGTAAATATATACGTATACATATGCGATTGGCTTCTTTCAGTTTCCGTCTACCAAACCCGCTCACAAGGCTTTGATCGGTCCAAGGCTATAGTAGAAGACACTTACTCAATGTGCCACGCAATGTTACTGAACCCGAACCATATATATATATATATATATATATATATATATATATAATATATACATATATATATATATATATATCGGACCACGATTTTGAATACAACAATGGGCTCAGAGCCTGGGAATTGCTTGGGGACACAAGGCACATTATAAAAATTTTGATAGCAAGAAGCTATTAGATGTTCTTATCTTAGTAGTGTACATTAAAGGATATACGTATATATATATATGTGTGTGTGTACACGTAGATATGGCTGTGTGGCAAGAAGCTTGCTTCCAACCACATGGTTCTGGGTTCAGTTCCACTACGTGGCAACTTGGCAAGTGTCATCTACATAGCCTCAGGCCGATCAAAGCCTTGTGAGTGGATTTGGGAGACGGAAACTGAAGGAATCCCGTCGTATATATATATATATATATATATATATATATATAATATATAATATATATATATATATATATATGCATATATAGATACACACACACACACACACACACACACATATATTATATATATATACATATGTATGAGTAGAGTAAGTACTAGGTTTTAAAAGATATAATTTTAGGGTCGATTTGTTCGACTAAAAACCCCTTAAGGTGGTGGTCCAGCATGGCCGCAGTCATATGGCTGAAACAAGTAAAAGAGAAAGGTTAAAAGATATATACACCCCCACATACCCAAACTTCCCCGCCCCCACAATCACTGTAGTTATGATATAAAAAGTATATATGTAATCTATATATATAATAAGAGCGTCGTTATCTTTCATTTCGCTGTGAAATATATACCCGGCTTACCATCATAGCTGTATTTACCATTTTTACCTCATAAACCCTAAGCGTGTTAATACGCTGTGCACATTAATTAATTTAATTAGTATGCACTGTATTAATTAACTTTAATTAATCTGTAGGGCCGGCCAAATCGGAAGCGCTAGGCTTGTAATATAGGGTCAAGCCTAATCACATTTTCGTTATGTATAAATTAACCCCGGATCTCTCAGCAACCCAAAATATATCAACGAGTCCTGATGATGGCTTTAAAGATATTTGAATCTATCCATGGAATGCCCTGCGGTTTGACAAGGGTATTTCTTTCTCCCAGTAAGTTTAAATATATAAATATGCTTATGAAACATACTTAAAAATGTTTATTAAACATACGATCGCAACTGCTGTTGCAATTTATAGTAAAATACAATGCTTACGTACGCAAATACATACATAATACATACAGACATGTGTTGCACACATATATGTATATATATATATATATATAAATTTGAAAAAAACCCACCTTTTATCAATTCAATAATGAGTAGTAGTTATTGTAGTTATAGTAGTAGTAGTAGTAGTAGTAGTAGTAGTAGTGGTGATCGTGGTGATAGTAGTATGAGGGCATGCGCTGTTCCAGTGTCCATTATTTGCTGATGATTCCCTTCTACTCCTGGAGGATGTCTCTGCACCACCCAGGCAGCAACTCTCTCACCCAGGGGTCTGTTTGAGTAGTTGTTGCTGGTGAAGGTTTCACGAAGTCGGATTACAAATCCCACCCGAACCACGTTTTATTGCCTTTTATGACACGCAGATGAAATTCTTTGATACTTCGGTCCCCCTAACAAGACTAGAGCCACGTAAAATGAAACGTTTTTTCTCAAGAACACAGCTGCCGCCCATTTCGGGAATCGAAACCACGATGTGACAATCGTAAGTACAACAGCCAAACACTTGGCCACGTGACTTCACTCTCGAAGAATAAAAGTAAAAAAATGTACCTAAGCGGGATTTGAAATCAGACCGTAAATTACCCGGCTCATTGCAAGCAGATATTCTCTTTACTGCTTTTATCGATTCCGTTACCATTCCACTCCTCTTTCCCAGTCGCCGATAGTAATCTAATGACTTTATAATATTTCCTTACAAAACCACAACAGTTGTTATTGAATGTTACATAATTCTTCTTCTTGAGGTCGCTTCATTCAAGATGTCTGCTGCGATAAAGAAGATAACTCATTCATTTTGTGTTTGCGTGATTTTTCATGCTATTTTTTTTTTACATTTCCTTTTTTGATATTCTAACAAAAAACAAAAAAAAAGAAAACTATGGAAGAAACCATTTTAAGTACAGTCGTCTAGTTAACTGCTAGTTCTTCTTCATCTCTAATACTCTCAAGATATCATCGATTCCTTCAGACTAATCACATGATATTTCCTTATATCTCATGAATGTTGCAATGCTTGTCACGTCAGAATTGTCCGACATGGCGGCCGTCTTTGTTTATTCATTTTTTATATGTTTTCCTTTACTATTTCTACGGCATTCCGATGTTAGGTTGTCTACTTTACCATGGAATACAGATTTTAGAAGTACACCCGTTACAACGAAGAAAATAGTAATAACAAAAATAATGATTTCGAATTTTGGTACAAGGCCAGTAATTTCGGGGCAGGGTGTAAGTCGACTACATCAACCCCAGTGCTAAACTGGTACTTATTTTATCGATCCCGATTGGATGAAAGGCAAAGTCACCTTGACAGGGCTTGATCTCATAACGTAAACATGGACGAAATGCCGCGAAATATTTTGCTCGGTGGGCTCCCGATTCTGTCAGATCACCGCTTTAACTATAATAATAATAATAATAATAATAATAATAATAATAATAATAATAATAATAATAATAATAATAATAATAATAATAATAATAAATGCCAGTGGCTCTCATGGCTTCTGATCTTAACTGATTGGAAGTGTTATCACGTACATTGTTTTGTCTTGGTATAAAAGATGGGCGACAGTAAATATTCTGCTCAATACCACAGATTTACTTGTCAGTTGTTTGACCTTAACGAGTTGAGCATGCCCCTTAGTGGCTGACAATATGTGCATCTCTGATCACGAGCAGAAGTAGTGGGGGAGCATCATACATGTGTTGAGAGGAATTCTTTAGGGTTTGAATTATTCACCCCTGGAAATAGAGGTGTTTCGTTCATCCTTAAACAACCCTTATTCAGGGACCTTTTGAGCGGGATAGGCTACTTAACCTGAAGAAAATTCAAGCCGGGCGCCACCTGCAAGGTCTTCCGTTGGTTATCTTGATATGAGATCACTATCTCGCGCACATGTGGTTGTGATGCATATGCCTGGTGTGCCCTTATCATTTGGGTTGTCATGATGAGTATACTGGGCTTCGTATATTTTACCCAGTGTTACTTTGATGGCATGCACTGCTCTCTCGCTCAATAATATGAATAAGAATAATAATGATGATGATGATGATGATAATTATAATAATACAAGGCTCTCGATTTTACTTGCTCTTGTTAATTCTGTGAGGGCCCGTTTCCACGATACTTACCATTCAAGTACCAATCTCAAAATTCTCGATGTCTTCAATAAAGCAGTCTTTTGAGTATGTTCTACCCTTATGTCAATCCCAATGTCCCCAAGAAATTCCTCGAATTTTTCCGTACAACTATTGGGATGTCTGTTACTTTCTTCGCAGTCGACATTCGTTCAAACTCATCTTTTAGTGGATTTTACTTCTCAATCTTTCCCCTTTCTTTATCATCCATAATTACTACTACTACTACTACTACTACTACTACTACTACTACACTACTACTACTACTACTACTACCACTAAGGCGAGGAGCCTAGCAGGAGCGCTACAGAGCATTAGACAAAACGCTTGGCAGCGTTTATTCCGGCTCTTTACATTCTGGGTTCAAATTCTGCTGACGTTGATTTTGTCTTTTATCTTTCCGGAGTCGATAAAACTGGTACCAGTTGAGCACTGGGGTAATGTAATCGACATACACACTCCCTGCTAAGATTGCTGGCCTTGTGTAAAAAAATTTTAAACAGTTATGATTATTATAAAATCGGATGATGTTTGGATCTGTAGAGCGTCGAACAAAATGACCCGTAATATATTTCACTTTTAAACTTTGCTTTGAAATCGCGCAGAGACCGATTTAACCCCAGGAGTCGATAAAAATAAAGGACAACTGAGGTGCGGGTCAAGCCTCATAAGATAAAAACTTAGTCTTCAGTTAATCACGTCCTTTAACCCAAATACCCAGCTTTCATCTATCAAGCCCCATAATCCAAAGATTCAATTTTCAACTAGTCAAGTCCTGTTTTCAAAAACCTAATCTTCATCTAGTCACGTATCATAATCCAAAGACCCAGTTTTCACCTAGTGAGTGCCCATAATGCAAAGAATCGCTCTTCCTCTACTCAAGGTCCATAAATCGAAAGTCCAGTCAAACCCTATGACCGAAAGACCCCCACCTTTATCGAATAAAATCAATCTCCCAGCTAACACCAGATAGGAATGAAATCAAGTCTATAATTCTATAACATTCTTTTCAAATGTACAACATGGCCGTATATTTAATCGGTGTAATTATTCCTGTCGTGTCATATTTATTGACAGCTAGGTGACTGTGCCATTTGAAAGCTGAATGTCTTGGATACGGTGACAGATAAAGCGATGTCGGTGACAGGATTGGTGTTAATGCCGACCCATATAGAGTAACTCGGTACTTCAGCGACTCAGCCAGTTAGATCTTGGAGATTAAACAATGTCAGAGTGTGCAGTGAAACGTCGTATCTTCTCAATGTATCTTCTTACGGCTGAGTCAACTGGGGACATTGAAAAAATGAAGCAACCGTACCTGCAATGGATGAACATCACGGTGACGGTGTTGGAATTGAACCGATGGATGGGCTTTCTAATGAGAGGCCGTGAATTGTTGCTATGCACAAGAAATTAAACAAAAGAAAAACGTCATCATAGCTATATATAATATGAAAATATATAAATGAATGCGAGCCTACCTGTTTATGTATGTATGTATGTATGTATGTATGTATGTATGTATGTATGTATGTATGTATGTATGTATGTATGCATGTATGTATGTATGTATGTATGTATGTACGTATGTATGTATCTGTGTGTGTTTGTGTGTGTATGTTTGTGTGTGTGCCTGTGTCTATATGTATATATTTATGTGGTGTGTGTAAGAGATAGATAGATAGATACATAGAGAGAGAGAGATAGAAAAAAAGAAACTATGCAAATGAATACAACTCTGTGTGTTTTCTGTGTGTGTGAGCGTGAGTGAGCGTGTGTATGTGTGTGTGTGAAAAAGACAGAAAGTATGTAAATGAATGGGACTGTATATATATGTATGTGTATGTGTGTATTCGTAAGTATGCGTATTTGGGTGTGTGTGAGAAGGAGAGATAGATAGCTAGATTTATAGATAGATAGAGAGAGAGAGAGAGAAAGAGAGAGAGAGAGAGAGGAAGGGAGAGAAAGAGAAAAGGAGAAAATGAGTTTATGTATGTTTGTGTCGGAGAGAAAAAGAGTAGCGGGAGAAAGAGTCAATGAATCTGTGTTTTTATTTGTTGGAGTGGAACAGGAGGCAGAGAGAGAGAGAGAGAAGAGAGAGAGAGAGAGGAGAGAGAGAGGAGAGAGAGATAGAAAGAGAGGGAGAGAAAGAAAGAGAGGGAGGGAGAGAGAGAGAGAGGGAGAGGGAGAGAGAAATTGAGAGGGAGTAAGAAAGGGAGAAGGGGAAAAGAGAGTGGGAAGGGGGAGAAAGAGAGCATAGTGCGTATGAATGTATATTTGTGACGGAAAAGAGTGACAGAGGAAAGAAGTAGGAGAGGAAGAGAGAGAGGGAGAGACGGAGAGATATAGTTGTATTGGAGAGAAAGAAGACGAAAAGGTAGTGATAGACAAAGAGAGAGAGAGAATGAAAGAGAGGAAGAGGAAATAAGAGAGAGCGTGTATGATTGTGCTTTTTGTTGAAGAAGAGTGATAATGAGAAGGAGAGCGAGAATGAGAGAGAAAAAGAAGGGGAGAGTGTATAATTGTATACTTATGACAGAAAGAAAAAGTGAGAGGGGAAAAGAGAGGAGAAGTCAGTGGCGGTATGAGATTGTGTTAGTATTGAAGAGAAAAGGAAACATAAAGAGGGAGAGAGAGAGAGAGAGAGAGAGAGAGAGAGAGAGAGAGAGAAGAGAGATGTGAGTCAGATAATGTGTGTATTTGGATTGGGAGAAAATAAGAGTAAAAGGGAGTGAGTGAGAGAGATAGAAAAGTGAAAGAGAGAGATGTGAAAGAGTGAATAATAGACAGAGAGGTGGAGAGAGACAAAGGAAAGAAAGTGTATTTGTATTTGTAGAGAGAGACGAACAAATAAAATACCTAAAATGGCCGACTATTTGAGCTGAAACCCTCTCTGCGGTCGGCCATGCTTTTACGCCCTGAACAAGACACGTAAATATACTTGACCAACAGCCATCACGGAGCCGACCGAGTAGATTAAACGTAGTAAAGTGATTTACCTGAACACAGTGTGTGGTGTGATATGAGACCTTCTGTTATTTGGCGATCTCGATGGTTGGCGTGTGCGTGTGTGTGGGTGGGGAGAGCAGTGCATATCGTTGTCTATCCAAACATACAAACATTGGTCGTTATTTCAGCTATGCTGAAGTCTATGTTTACATTTGTGTATACGTATGTATTAATGTATGTATGTAGGTGTGTATATGGACATGTATGTATGTATGTATGTATGTATGTATGTATGTATGTATGTATGTATGTATGTATGCATGCATGTATGCATGTATGTATATTATCTATCTGTTTTTTGTCTATCTATCTATCTATCTATCTATCTATCTATCTATCTATCTATCTATCTATCTATCTATCTATCTATCTATTCGGCTGTCTGTCTGTCTGTCTCTCTGTCTGTCTGCCTATCGTTCTATCTACCTGCCTATCTATCTATCTATCTATCTATCTATCTATCTATCTATCTATCTATCTATCTATCTATCTATCTATCTATCTATCTATCTATCTATCTATCTATCTATCTATCTATCTATCTATCTATCTATCTATCTATCTATCTATCTATCTATCTATCTATCTATCTATCTATCTATCTATCTTTGCCGAACCGACAGACGCAAGTCAAATGGGCTCCACGTAAGTTGGTATTTTTGTACGTTCAAAAGTGTATATTGACAAATATTTTGTGTTTAAAAGTTGTGCAACAACATCCACTGTAAACCTTTGATAAATATCTACACAAAATTTTGCCCCTTGTGGGCAAAATTTAAAAGAAAAGATTCTCATAGCCTTCGTGGTTCCATTTAGCCATTTTATTTCCAAAATGGCCACTGGTCACCACGAGGCTGAGTTGCAAGTCAAGCGTGACGCAGAGACAAAAAAACAGGATGCCCTGCTAGCATACGCTGAACCTGACAACACCACCACCACCATCAGCATCGACAACAGCAACAACTATAAAACAAAGGTCGTAAAGCCAAGCACCGTCACCACCATCAACACCGACACCACCACCATAGCAGCTTCTGCTACGACAACTGCTTCCTCTACCAACAAAAACAAAACCAAGGTCACCGACACCCTCCTTGACGACGTTGAGTACCCCACACTGCCTCTACCACAATCTCATAAAGCAGGGGAAATGGGGGGAAACAACACGAACGTTGACATCGCGACCTCCACTCACAAACTAGTAAACAACCCGATTTCACAGTTTACTACTACGACGAACGACTCTGCCACACGTCACCACCACCACCACCACCACCACCACCACCACCACCACCACCACCACCTCCACAAAAAACAATTTCGCGGAAGCCATACGACCGAAAAGAAGGATCTTAAAATTTACTCACCAACAAATACAAGACACAAAGTCCTTGCTCACAAGAGAAGGCGACACAATACATTTACATATTCCACGGAACATCATAGAAGAAACACAAAAGAAGATCATCATTTACAGAATACTCAACACCAAAACAAAAAGACCGGAAAGCCTACCTAAAGAAAAAATTGAAAAGTGCCTCTCTTCCGTGTGGAAATTCCGAATTATGTGAATTGGGGAAGTAAATTTGCTACCGTGCAAGTTCACTTCCATACGGAAGAACTAGCAAAAAGGTTCCAACCCTTACTCTGCGCACAGACCAGGTAACAATGGTACCAAGCTACCTGGGGCGCAGAATTACGAAAGTCACAATAAATAATGTGCCGCCAATGGTGAATACCCAGTGGCTGGTATCGGCCATCTGCTCCGATATAGAAGAAGCAGATATTTTAGAAACAGCTGACATTCCAGAGGAAAGCTGGACGGGTAAAAAACTCGAATATTTCTTCAAATCTCCAAGAAGTAATAAACAATTTACCAGCCTTTGTTCAACTGGCAACGACCAAAAATTGTATGTAGTGGTGGAGGGCAGGAGACCAAGATGCTATTTATGCAACAGTGAGGCACACCTTAGATACGAGTGCCCAACTGCTGTCAGAAATAGGCAACAGCAACCACTCCCCAAACCTGGAAGGAAACCCCTGCTACCCACACCTCCTTCAACCCAAAAGACAGAAAAAACAGCGGACGATACAAAAACTGTTTCCCCGTCACCAACCACATCACCAAGAAAAGAATTACCTCCGACATCGCAACCAACAAAAGAAGCAACATCACCACCAACATCAAAAGACAAACCAACACCAGCACCAAGAATAACAACCAAAAAACAAATATCAATGACGAAAAGACAAATTCTGTCCCTAACACCCCAACAACACAAACACCACACAAAACAACAACACCTTCTACAAACACACATATAGATCCAAACGCTTTGCCTTTACCCTCTTCTGATTCGGACACGTCGTCCAACGACGAAAGTTCGACAGAATGGCAAATAGCCACAGGGGGTAAAAGAAAAAGATCAAGAAAAACCAAACAAGAAATCGCAACCAAAGCAGGGAGATACCTGAACCCTGAAAACTCCATACACAACAAAACAAGCACCAACACCACAAAAACACAATGCTATCAGCGATAGACACCAAAGACTCCAAACTAATGGAGTACATCACAGGATACACAAACATTTGTGAAGATGACTTAAAAATAGCAATCATCCACGCACTACACCACCCAAACACATCAAAATACTACACATCACACAAACACAACACCACAAACTCAAAGCCCTCTTCCCAAATGCTGGTAGGGGTTTCCAGAAATATCTGTCCCAAAAACTGTATAAAAACCTCCTCGAAGACACATCAAAGAACGAGGAAGCCAAAACTTTCGACACAAGTAAGTAACTCTCTGTACTTTCATTTTTGTGTTTTAAAGCACACACCCCAATAGAATCATTGGTTGTGTGAATGCGCGTGGCTTGGGGTCTCCTTGGAAACAAGGATACCTCCTAATGACATCAAGTCACATGATTGGGAATCATAGCCATAAGTGAGACCAGACTCCACGAGCCACGGGCCCTAAAGTCCATGTTTGGCGGACAGTTTAACATTTATTTCGCTCCCTGTCTGCCGAGGATGGGCGGTAGTGGCACCGCGGTACTTTTTCACAAGAGCCTGGATCTCGAAGTCAAGACGATATTCGTAGACCCGGAGGGTAGACTGGTCGTTCTGGATGTTGACGGCAGCAATGGGTGCGCTTTTCGACTCGTATCAGTCTACGCACCGCCCTTAACAGGTCGGGCGGATTTCTTTCGACGTCTAGAAGTATTCTTGGGAACGTCGTCCTTTACTCTTAGTGGGGGATTGGAATGCTACCTTGGACACGCATGTAGACTACGTGGTAGAGACAGAAACAGAAGGGGATGCAAATGCCTCAGAGACCTGCTCAGACGATTCCAACTGTCTGACAGGTATCGACTCGACCACCCAAATGCACCAACGTGGACATGGAGCAACCGCAGTGGGTCGTCGAGATCGTATCTAGATAGGATACTGTGTAGGACAGTAGACAAGGATAACTTAGGATGTCCACAATTCCACACAGTCAGCTACACGGATCACAAATTGGTGACGTGTACGCTAGACTTAGATAAGGCACATAGACAGGGTCCTGGGTACTGGAAACTGAACGCATCATTCCCGTCCAGACAAGTCTTCAGAGACCGGATTAGCACACTAGTAAAGAGGGCTTTGACGGGAGCCATCATCAACAACAAATGGTGGTTTGCCCTCAAGAGAGCAGTAAAAGCAGAAGCGATTAGGTACAGCAAATCACTAGCCATAGATAGAAATAGAGTAGAGGGTGAGCTAGTTAAGAAGCTAGAAGAGGCAATTAGAAGCGGCATCGCATCCGACGTTTTGGCGGCGAGGTTGGCCCTCGACCAACACTTCAACGCCAAACACGAAGGATGTGCTGTCAGAGCTAGGATGCGTGCTCTAAGGAACGAAGGTGTTGGAGCCGCGAGAGAGGCCCGGGTGGCAGAGGCGCAACAAGGCAACAAAGCCACCATTCGGTCACTGGTAGATGAACAGGGGCGCGAATTGCTCGAGCCAAGTAAAATGTGTGAGGCCTTTCAGCAGCATTTTGCCCGACTGTTCGGGACGAGTGGAGGGCAAGAACGTAGGGTGGACTTCAGTGCCTACCTACATAGCCTGCCACGACTCTCGACAAGAAAGGCAGGGTGCTGCGAAGGTGCCATCACGGCGGCGGAAGTGCAGGAAGCGATAGCAGAATGCTCGAGAGACAAATCACCGGGTTTGGATGGTCTACCCTACGAGTTTTACAATTGTATGCCAGACTTGTTTGGGGACGTCTTGGCAGCGGTATACTGCAACTGGCAGCAAAACGGGAGCATACCCGGTTTTGTGAGGAGGAGCTGTAACTCTGCTGAGAGAAGAAAGATCCAAACAAGGGAAACATTATAGATAACTTTAGACCAATCACGCTGCTCAATGCAGACCTGAAAATTTTGACAAAGGTGTTAGCCAAGAGGTTGGCGCTTGTCATCGAGAAACTGGTCGAAACGCACAAACGTGCGCCGTGCGGGCCGGAGCATCCATGACAACCTCCATCTGATGCGCTACATCATAGACAGGGTAGTTAACGAACCTGGCATGGGTGGGGCCCTGATCAACTTGGATCAATCGAAAGCCTTTGATAGGGTAGACCATCGATACTTGGAGGCAGTCCTGAGAGCGGCTGGTTTCGGTCCCGTCTTCCGCGGCTGGATAGCTGCCTTGTACAGAGGCATCCGTTCGGTAATTCGCGTAAATGGACATCTATCGAGACCCTTCGACATTGCACGTTCGGTCCGTCAGGGATGCCCCCTCTCGGCGCTTCTATACGTATTGACTCTTGAGCCACTACTGCGGAAGCTGGCGACTCTAAGGGGCATCCCGCGAGAATTGGGATGCGGGACGAGCGTGTCTGCATATGCGGACGACGTCACCATCATAGTGTCAAGCCACGAGCACATCGAGCGGGTCGGCGAGACACTGAAAGACTACGAAGCGGTGACAGGAGCAAAAATCAACCGGGAAAAGTCAGTGGGCTTGCGGCTCGGCACCTGGAGAAGCAAGCCCATGCCGTCCACCAGTACCTCCGTCGTGGGACGCTGGACAGACGGCCCGTTGAGTTGCTTGGGGTCTGGTTCGGTCCGGACCTCCAAATGGAGAAGAACTGGAACGAGATAACGAGTAGGGTGGTCACTCTCGCCCAGCAATGGGCCGAGAGAGAAAACTGTCCCTAAAAGGTCGGGCGGAGGTGGTGAACGCGTACATCGCGTCCATCATCTACTACCGCCTGACCGTCGTACCTTGTCCCGACCCTACCATCACCAAACTAGAACGCATCCTTTTCCGCTTCTTGTGGAAAGGATGCGTCCCGATGGTCAGGCGATCCATTTGCTGTCACACCCGTTAAAAGGAGGGCTGGGCATGCCGTGGTTGATGATGCGCAGACACGCGCTGAGACTGCGACATCTCCGGCTCTATGTAGACGACGGTGAAGAACAGGTGTGGTCGCCGTTTGTGAGGCACGCATTCCCGCAACTCGTCTCCATGACCGAACTACAGTCGTGGATCAAAAAGAGGCCGAGGAAGGGCGAATGGCACCGCGAGTGTCGCGTTGCTCTCAAGCAACTCTGCCGTCCCGGGTCGACCTTGAGTGACTTCAACACAACCAAAGCATTCTATAGGGGCTTAGTGGAGGGGAGGTACGACGACGAGCTCGGGGCAAACCTGGGCGTCGACGAGGAATACCTGACCCGCCTGTTCAAAACGACTTTCGGCCCGGGACCTATGGACAACTTCCAGAGATCCCTGGCCTGGCGGTGCTACCGAGAAGCGCTACCGTTCGGGATAAGCTCTATAGGCATGGCTCGAGAAACACGGGGCCGACCTGCCCGAGATGCGGGCAGAGCGACGAAACCGCTCTGCACGCAATCGTTGCAGTGTCCAGCAATTTCCGACCTGTGGGCTTATGTCGAACGACTGCTGTCACGTGTGGGACGTGTCGGTTTATCAGCCGAGTCTATCGTTAATATCGTCACGCCTCCTTCCTTCAAACGGGAAGGAAGAGCTATTTTTATCATACTTGTGGCTATGGCGAAAGAATGTATCTGGTGGACGCGCCTGAAAGGATTAGAGACAAACACTTTCCTCTCTGGTCAATCTCTCATCAACTTCTTCAAGTATCACTTGAAGAGGAAAGTGAGAGTAGAGAGGCAAGTTTTGTCTAGTGAATGTTTTAAAAAAAGATGGGTGAATGTAGCAAGGATGGCACGTATGAATGACGAAGCCACCTTGACTATGATTCTATGAACCGTAAAAATTAATACAGAGAGTTGCTTATTTGCAAAAAAAAAGAAAGAAATATAACATTGACCGAGGTTACCGTGGTCTTTTCCGTAGGCTTTTCTTTCCACGGGTAAACCTCACCTGTTCTCCCCCTTTACACTTCATATTGACATTTCTGTGATAACGATCCCTATTGATCAATTTTTTTGCTCTCCCCCCAACTTTTTTTTTTTAACCCCTCCCTTTTTTTGTCCTCTTTCTTTCCTTTTACGATCCCTTTTGATCGAAAACCACCACTCCCTTTTTTTACCCCCAAAAGAAAAGCTCTACCTTGTAATTTGTTCTATCTGTGTGCAGCCCTGTGTGGCTAATAAAGAAACATATCTTTGCCGAACCGGCAAGTGACAGGGATGTAAACACATCATCATGGGTTGTCTGGCGTTGGTGGGAGGACAAACACACACACACACACACACACACACACACGCTTATATATATATACGACGGACGACCAAAGTTTTGAGTGGATTTGGTAGACGGAAACTGAAAGAAGCCGTCGTTATATATATAATTATATATATATATATATATATATATATTACTTCTTATATATATGTGTGTGTGTGTGTGTGTGCTTACATGTGTCTGTGTTTGTCCCCCACCATCGCTTGACAACCGATGTTGGTGTGTTTACGTCCCCGTAACTTAGTGGTTCGGCAAAAGGGACTATATAGAATAAGTACGAGGCTTACAAAGAATAAGTTCTGGGGTCAATTTGTTCGACTAAAGGTGGTGCTCAGCATGGCCTCAGTCAAATGACTGAAACATATAAAATGAAAATCACTCTCTCTCTCTCTTCTCTCTCTCTATCTATATATATATATATATATATATATATGTGTGTGTGTGTGTGTGTGTGTACGGGGACGTAAACACACCAACACTGCTTGTAAAGCGGTGGTAGTGTGAAGCACAGATGGACACATACAAATACATGCACATGCACACACTCACATCTGTATACACAAGACGGGCTTCTTTCAGTTTCCGTCTACCAAATCCACTTACAAGGCTTAAGTCAGCTCGAGGCTATAATAGAAGACACTTGCTCAAGGCGCCTCGCAGAGGTTGGAAAGCAAGCTTCTTACCATGCAACTCTGCTCATACATGTGATTAAAAGGTATCCAAGCAGTGAAAATCCCATAATTTTTTCAGGCCTAGTATGTCCAGTCTTACACAATCCAGTGTATCCTTCGTGCTTAAGTTGTTATTTCTAATATTTCAAGCTTGCGTTGACTCTCTTTGGCTTAAAGTCATTCTCTTAAAGACCACACACACACACACTCACACAAGAATTTGTGACTTTTATGCTTTTCGCGAAGCGTTTAGATGCATCAGATGAATTGGCTTCAATTAGGAATTAAACTTGAGGCCATTACATTGGAAGAAAGCTCCCAAGTGTTTTACTCTTCAAATGAAAAAAAGAAAAAAAGAAAAAGACAAAAAGAAAAGAAGAAAAAGAAAGAGAAGAAAACGGTTGGGTTTTCTGGGGGAAGACAGCTTACAAACTCTATGTTACTTTACTATTCAAACATATAAAAAGGGGATTTTTCTTGGAACAAGCTCCCAAGTTCTGAGGTGGTTTAACCTTCAAAGTTAAAAAATACAAACTTTTTTTCAGTGAAGTGGGTAATCGTCTCAAGTTCCCTGGCACCTTTCAAACATAAGAGACGGGATGTATTTTTCTGGAAGAAAGTGCCTAAGATCCGTAGCTTTTTACCTTACAAAGATAAGAGGATTTTTATTGTAGGCACAAAATCGCGAGTACTGTCGTGCTTTTAATATTCAAAGATAATGCAAAAAAGAATATATTTTTTTTTGCTAAATCAAAATAATTATTTATGGTTTTGAAAGGCAATTTAGAGAAGTGCACTGACTGTATTACAGGTAACAGCTTTGACTTGCTAGAAATAAAAAAATTGAACTTGAAAATCTATGGTTTCGCCCTTAAACGTAATATAACAAAGCATGGTTTCGCGTTTAAGGGCAACACCACGGAGCATAAAACAACCCTCAACGCGATACCATACGTTATTTTAAAATATGACTAAGCATGCTCACTCTCTCTGCATCCGCCACCAGCAATATTATTGCCCAAGTTTCAATAAAAATTAATCTTGTTTCTACCTTCTCCTTCATCTCGTTCTCTGTTTCAAAAATGTCCATTTTTAATGCCAAGCACACGTTTAAAGATACGAATGGGTGGGGTGGAATAATAAAATATAATGTCGATATTGATATAAAACAATAAGAGTAAATAAAGAATTAAAACAAGTTAAAATATAAGAAAAAAAAAAAGGAAAAATAACAAAAAAAAAGGAAAAATGCCAAAACAATTGCGGAGAATAAATAAAGCAAAATACAAATTAATAAATTATTAAAATAAAATGAAAATTAATGAAATGAAACGGAGGGAAAAATAATTGAATTTTTATCCCGTCTCTTTAGAAAGAGGAAGAGAAAGAGAGAGAGAGTATGAGAAATCGGGAGAGAGAGAGAGAGAGAGAGAGAGAAAGAGAAAGTGAGAAAATGGGAGAGAGAGTGAGAAAGACAGAAAGACAGCCAGTGAGAGTGAGAGTGAGTACAACAGAAAGAAGGCGAGAGACAAAGGAGGAAAGAGCGAACGTGTGCGTACGTATGTATGTTTGTGTGTGTGTGTGTGTGTGTGTGAGAGAGAGAGAGAGAGAGAGAGAGAGAGAGGGAGGAGAGAGAGAGAGAGCGAAAGAGAGAAAGAAAGAG
>NW_021835246.1:0-2500 GCF_006345805.1 Octopus sinensis | reverse complement strand
TGACGAACGCGTACATCGCATCCATCATCGAGTACCATCTGACCCTCGTGCCTTGTCCCGACCCTACCATCACGAAACTTGAACGCTTACTCTTCCGCTTCTTGTGGAAAGGAAGCGTTCTGATGGTTAGGCGATCCATTTGATGTCAACACCCGCTAAATGGAGGGCTGGGCATGCCGTAGTTGATGACAGGCGCAGACATGTGCTGAGACTGCGACATCTCCGTTGCTTCATAGACGACGGTGAACAGGTGTGGTCGCCTTTTGTGCGACGCGCTTTCCCGCAGCTCGTCTCCTTGGCCGAACTACAATCGTAGATCAAACAGAGACCGGGGCTAGGGAAATGGCACCGCGAGTGTCGCGTTGCTCTCAAGCAACTCTGCCATCCGGGACCAAATTTGTGCGACTTCATTACAACAAAGGCGTTCTATAGAGGATTAGTGGAGAGGAGGTGCGACGACGTTCTCGGGCAGATTCTGGGCGTCGACGAGGAACACCTGACTGCCTGTTTAGGACACCTTTCGGACCGGGACCTATGGACAATCATCAAAGATCCCTGGCCTGACAGTGCTATCGAGATGCATTACCTGTTCGGGATAAGCTCTAAAGGCACGGTTCGAGACACACCGGACCGACTTGCTCGAGATTCGGTCAGAGCGACGAAACCGTTCTGCACGCACTCGTGCAGTGTCCAATCATTTCGGACCTGTGGTCTTATGCCGAACAGCTGCTCTCATGTGTGGGACGAGTCCACCTGTCGACCGAGTCTGTCGTGAAAATTGCTCTGTCACGTTCCCTCAACCGGGAAGGCAAGGCAGTCTTCATCGTCCTGGTGGCCATGGTGAAAGAATGTGTGTGATAGGATCGAGCGAAAGGATTAGAGACAAACACTTACCTCTCTGGCCAATCGATCAACTTTTTCAAGTACCACTTGAAAAGGAAGGTGAGAATGGAGAGGCAGGTTTTGTCTCATGAAAGTTAAAAAAAAACGGTGGGTGAATGTAGCAAAGATGGTGCGTGCAAGTGACGAAACCACTTTGAGCATGATCCTGTAAATCGAAAAATGAGAGAGTGAGCACTTTGCTCTCATGTGTTTATTCCCTCCCTGCCTGAGGTTACCGTGGTCTTTTCCATAGGCTTTTCTTTCCCCGTATAAACCTAATCTTGCTTTTTACATTTTAAAAATTCTTCTTTGATACACGATCCCTTTTGATCGTTTTTTTCCCGATCCCTTTTGATAGAAAATTTTTTTCTCATTTTTCACCTTTTTTCTTTTTCATCTTCGAAAAGAAAAGCTCTACATTTGTATTTGTCCTCTCTGTGTTCAGCCCTGTGCGGCCAATAAAAAAGTTATCTCTCTCTCTATATATATGTATGTATGTGTGCAAATATATATATATATATATATATATATATATATAATATATATATATATATATAATATATATATATGAGTGTGTGTGTGTGTGTGTGTTTGCATACATGCATATATTTCAAGTTTCTTTTTTGCAAAAAATACTTGATATAGTCACAATAATAAATGAAAGATTTAACTAGGAAAAGATTTTGTTTGAAAAACAGATTGTCGTAAACCTTATGGAAAGCAGTTTTCGTAGTGTGTTGTGATGTGTGGAAGCGCTTTCGTTAATCAACTTTTCAAACACACGTTTTCTGGACTAATCCCTATAGAGAAAGTTGTTTTTACTATTGGTGCGGGTTATTTCTGGTTTAGTTTTGGATTTAGAATTCTTGTAAACAATACTCATTTTACTTTTCATATCTATTATTTTGATAAAAGAAACAAAAAGGGAAATATTTTGAATTTTCGCTTTGCACAAATGTCTACATTTTCACAAGCTATATGTTCACAACGTAGATTATTGCTATGAGATGAATCTTTAATTTTCTATTTGTGCACACTCATACGGTTGGTTTGTTTTATCACGTTCCTTTAATATAATTCTCATTGCATTGTGCCATATGAGTAGAAGAGATTTTAGCTTTGAAAATCATATTTACATCTGTCTGCAATTCCTTCCCAACATTTTTTCTTTGTTTTTTGTTCACTTATTTCACACGTTCCTCAAAAAGGCTTTCCACTCTTTCTTATTTGCATAATTTTTTTCTCTGATGGCAAAATCTAAAATCAAACTATTGGTGTATGTCTGTGTCCTTGCTGTAGAATTTGTTTATAACTGTCTCATTTTTGTTTATCAGGATGTCCGGCAAAAGAAGTTTCCCTCCATTTATTTCCATAGTGAACTGGATCGGTTCATGAATGCTATTTATTACTTTAAGAGATATTGTGAGTTCTTCCTTACATTTGATTCAAAATATGTATTTGTTATCCTGGAGTCTTTTCCAGTTTCCTATTAAATAATACGGGACATGTTGATCAAAAGCAGTTTCAGACAGGGTTTAAATTTTCTTTCTAGGAATCCTATCACGAGTGTCACGGACATTGGTGCAACCTTAGTTCCCGTTGCGGTGCCTTGTATTAA
>NW_021835245.1:52500-57420 GCF_006345805.1 Octopus sinensis | reverse complement strand
AGAAAGAGAGAGGGAGGGAGTGGAGAAAAAGCGAAGTGACGGGAGGGGTGAGGTGTGCTCGGTGTGGTGTGGTTTGACAAGAATAATGAATTGCTGTTGGTAGATGTGAAATATTGTTTTAACAAGGAAGAGATAGATACGGAATGGTTAATTCAAGGAATCGGAACTCCATCACTGGCATCTACTCTGGGAGATTGCGTGATTAACATTATATGTATGCATATGGTATATACATGTATATATATATATACATATATATATATATACATATATTATATATATATATATACATACATATATATATATACATAATATATATATATATATATATATATATATATATTATATATATATAAATATATAAATTATATATATATATATATGTATTATCTATGTATGTATGTATGTTGTATGTATTTATGTATATATATATATATATATATCTATTATGTACATATCTATGTAGGTATATATATATATATGTGTGTGTGTGTTATATAGGTATATGTATATGTGTATGTATATATGTATTATGTATATATATGTATATATATAGTTATGTTCTATATATATGTATGTATATATACGTACATATATAAATACATGTATGTATAAATAAATATATGTGTATATATATGTTTGTATGTATATATGTAAAATATATACGTATGTATATATATGTATATATACCTATATATATGTAGATGGATATGTATATATGTATATGTACGTGAATATAAATATATGTATGCATACATATATGTATATGCATATGCATATGTGTATGTATGCATTTATATGCATACATATATGTGTATGTATATATACATATATGTATGTTATATATGTATCTTATATATATGAGTGAATATAAATGTATGTATGAATTTGTAGGCACGTATACACATGCACACACAGATACGCACATATATAAATGGCAATGAAAATATTGTTGTCATTTCATGTAATCAGTTCAAATGAGTATTAAAAACACCATATCTTTATATATAAAAGTGAAGTTGTGTGTCTGTCTCCTACGATTTAGATTCCTAACAACTCCCACATTTTGCGGTGCAGTTTAACGAAAACCGGGTATCTTATAGTCGTGATTCATATCGAGCCCTTCTGGGTATTAGCGCGCGTCTACGATGAGTCTACTATTTAAAAAAAAATTACCATCATTTTTTCCTTTTTAATGCATTTTTTCGCTATTATATAAGGGAAGTAACTCTCTAAAAATGTCTACGATGAGTCAACGATTTAAAAAAAAATTTACCATCATTTTTTTTTTTCCATTTTTAATGCATTTTTGCTATTTTTTGGCTATAACTCTCTAAAATGCTTATATAGTTATTTCCCTTACAAAACCCGAGCAACGCCGGGCGATACTGCTAGTCTTTCATATATCTGTTCATACAGAATATAATCTCCATCGTTTGCAATAAAATTCTTCCCAACCAAACCAAACCAGTTTTCTGATCTCTCGGACAAAAAATTAAAATCAGGTTCTTTAGAAGGGGATTGCATTTCAAGTGCCGTTTCGATTTCGTCCCTGTTTCTGAATGTTTTTATGTCTTTGCACCGATAAAGTGTCTGAGATGAATATGTGAGAATCTGACGGTGCCAGGTCTGGTGAGTAGAGGGGTAAAGTAGAGCATCCCAGCTTAATAAATTTACCTTTTGTTCGGCTATCTCCGCTAATTGTGACCATGTATTATAATGTTGCCGAACAAGGCGGCGAGCTGGCAGAACCGTTAGCACGCCGAGAGAAATGCTTAGCGGTTTTTTTTTCGTTGTCTTACGTTTCTGAGTTCAAAATTCCGTCGAGGTCGACTTTGCCTTTCATCCTTTCGGGGTCGATTAAATAAGTACCAGTTACGCACTGGAGTCGATGTAATCGACTTCTTAATCCGTTTGCCTGTCCTTGTTTGTCCCCTCTATGTTTAGCCCCTTGTGGGTATAAAGAAGAATAGGTATTTCGTCTGTCTTACGTTCTGAGTTCAAATTCCGCCGAGGTCGACTTTGCCTTTCATCCTTTCGGGGTCGATAAATTAAGTACCAGTTACGCATTTTGGTCGATGTAATCGACTTAATCCTTTTGTCTGTCCTTGTTTGTCCCTTCTGTGTGTAGCTCCTTGTGGCTAGTAAAGAAATAAATTATAATGTTGCCGAATTCCTCCCTTTCTGTTGACTATAGCTGATTGTTTACCTGAGCAAATTTTGACGATTAAGTTCTGCAGAGATGCTTTTTCCTTGTTCCAGTAACTCAAAGTGAACAAGACATTTTACCTTCCACCGAATCGTCCAAGAAAACCTTTGGATGTAGATCTAGTTTGGGTGTCGGAATCGGACTTTTATTTGGCAATACCCACGGCTTTACTGTTATCATAGACTATACGTGTCTCATCACTTTTTATCTTTTACTTGTCTCAATCATTAGAGAGCGACCATGCCGTGGCCCCACCTAAAGGAATTTTAGTTGAATAAATCGCCCCTACTGCATTTTTTTAAAGCCTGGTATTTATTCTAATGGTCTCTGGCTGAACCACTATGTTACGGAGACGATAGAGAGGGGGCGGAGAACGAGAGACCACATTTAAATATGTAATAGAAGATAGGGGTCGTAACAACTTCCCTGTCCTGTCCTTGCCAAGTTGTAGGGCAAATAAATATAAAACAAACACATGCGCGCACACATAAACACGCACACAAACACACACATACACATACACACATACACAATTGAAGAAAGATCTTTTTAAAATTAGATATTTTTTATGAACCTTTATTTTAGATGTTTACTAGCATTCGGTCAAGCGCATACTTTTGAGATGAAATTCCACCAAGATTGGTTTTGTCTTTTATCCTTTCCGGATTGATAAAATAAGTGCCAATAAAATACTGTAATCGATGTAATCGATTAGCTCCACCATCACCACCACCACTGAAAAATTCCAGGCTTTGTGTTTATAATAGAAATTGTTATTATTGTTGTTATTGTTGTTGTTATTATTATTATTATTATTATTATCATCATCATCATCATTATTATTATTATTATTATTATTATTATTATTATTATTATTATTATTATTATTATTATTATTATTATTATTATTATCATCATCATCATCATCATCATCATCATCATCATTATTGAGTGAGTGAGCAGTGCTCGCCGTCAAAGAGACACTGGGGTAAAATATACGAAGTCCAGTATACCCATCATGACCACCCGTCTGATAAGGGTACTCCAGGCGCATCAATCACAATCACATGTGCGGGACATGGTGAGCTTGTATGAAGATAAATAGCACGTGACCTTGCAGGTGGAATTCGGTTAGAATTTTCCTTATATTAAGTAGCCCATCCCACTCAAAAGATCCTTAAATAAGGTTTGTTTAAGGATGATGAACGAAACACCCATGTTTCCAGAGGTGAATTATTCAAACCCCAAAGAATTCCTCTAAACACATGACTGTGTTACGAAGGAATAATAATAACAGCAAAAACAACAAGAACAAGGACAAGAGCAACAACAACAACAATAATAATAATAATTATGTAGTACCAGGCACAGGCTCTCGTGGCTTCTGATCTTAACTGATTGGAAGTGTTATCATGTACATTGTTTTGTCTTGGTATAAAAGATGGGCTACAGCAAATATTCTGCTCATTACCACAGATTTGCTTGTCAGTTGTTTGACCTTAATCAGTTGAGCGTGTCCCTTAGTGGCTGACAATATGTGCATCTCTGATCTCGAGCAGAAGTAGTGGGGGAGCATCATAGCCATGTGTTGAGAGGGATTCTTTGGGGTTTGAATAACTCACCTCTGGAGACATGGATGCTTCGTTCAACATCCTTAAACAACCCCTATTTAAGGATCTTTTGAGTGCGATGGTTTACTCAGTATAAATTCCACCGAGGTCCACTTTGCCTGTCATCTTTTCGGGGCCGATGTAAGATTCCAGTCGAGCACTGGGGTCGATGTAATTGACTATCCCCTCTCCCAAAAATTTCGGACCTTGTACCTATAGTAGAAGGAATTAGTATTATTGCTGAGTGAGAGAGCAGTACACGCCATCAAAGTGACACTGGAGTACAAATATACGACGCCCAATGTACCCAACATGACTACCTGTCTGATAAGGGTACTCCAGGTACATGCATCACAACCATATGTACGTGACATGGTGATTTCGTTTCAAGATATACAGGGCATGAGCTTGTAGGTGGGGCTTAGTTGGAATATCTTTCAGGTCAAGTAGTCCATCCTGCGCAAAAGGTCCCTAAAAAAGGTTTGCTTAAGGACGATGAACGAAACACCTCAAAGAATTCCTCTCAACATATGGTCGGGATCCTCTCCCACTACGTCTGCTCGTGTTCAGAGATGCACATACCGTCAGCCTCCAAGAGACGTGCTCATCTGGTGAAGGTCAAGCAAATCTGCAGTATTGAACAGAATATTTACTGTAGCCCATCTTTAGTAGCAAGATAAAACATGTACATGATAACACTCCCAATCAGTTAAGATCAGAAGCCATGAGAGTCAGTACCTTGCACTGCATCAGCGCCGGTAAACTGGCAGAATCGTTAGCACGCCGGGCGAAGTGCTTAGCGTTATTTCGTCTGCCGTTACGTTGTGAGTTCAAATTTCACCGAGGTCGACTTTGCCTTTTATCCTTTCGGGGTCGATAAATTAAGTTACACACTGGGGTCGATCCCTTTTTCCTTGTTTGTCACCTTTATGATTAGCCCCTTGTGGGTAGTAAAGAAATAGGTATTTCATTTGAAAAGGAAGGTGTGGTTGGAGAAGAGATGTCTGTCGAAGTGTACGTTCCAAAAGAGATGGAAGCATGTTGCACGAGTGTTGTGCGTGCAAACAACCGTGTGAATAGACGGGAAAAAAAGAACAAGAA
>NW_021835245.1:45000-47500 GCF_006345805.1 Octopus sinensis | reverse complement strand
ACCAGTACTGTCATTAAAAGCACCACCACTATTACCACCCCTACCACCATCGCTACCACGGCCAACAACAACAACAACAACAGCAATAGAATCGATCGAAGCACGAATGTTTGCTACACTGTCTCTTGATCTGCAAGAAATAACAGCCTATCTCCTTATATATATATATTATATAATATAATATATATATATTATATATATATATATATATATATATATATATATATATATATATATATATATATAATATATATATATATATATATATTGATAAAGTACAAATCCTCTGAAACGTCAATATTCTGTTGTGCCTCCCACAGCTTTATACTTTAATTCGTTGCTACTGTTCTCTCATAAATTCTTTTTTTTTTTTATTTACTTCACAGCCCGAAACTCATATGACACAAAACATTCTGGGACACTGTATCTTGTACCGAACCTAACATTCCATTTCTGCGATTTACATTACATGATTATAAACCCTTCTTTCTTCCTAATACCCAACGCAACATGTTTGCTATTCTTTTAAACTCTCCCTTAGCTTTACCAAGCACCATACATTAATCTCATTATATTATTTTACCCACTTACCTTCCTTAAAATCTTACTTTGCCTCTCAGTTTTGTCGCCACACATTACATTTCCTCTTCCACTAAGCCCTATCTTGTCAGCACTTAATGTTTACTCATGCGTGTCACTATCCGCCTCCCCTCTATCTGCAGCTCTTTTTCCTCTGCATTGGGCTGGGTCATCTACTGGTACCTTTTCCTTCTCTCTTCTAACCCTCGCTGTCTATTCTCTGTTCAGTAGTCGTTTACATCCATCGACTCAGCTGCCAATTGTTCGACTTCTTTTCACACGCCAAACCTCGAAGGACCCGTTAGGTATGGGGCAATATATCAGTAAATTATCACTGATATAAACTCCTTTAAATGGTCCCTACAGCTATCACACCATAACACGTGGTTGCTTTTCCCCCTATTGTCTCCTCTTTCTTTTAATCTAAGCGTTCTGATCATCGTAGAGCCTCTATTTCAAACCTCTTCACTCCATTCTTGAACGCCTTGCAGTTTCGGACCGACACTGAGAGGTCCTTGCTTTGTACAAAGCTGTGAGCCTGGTTTTACAACAAATATACTAAACAAAGCAAAACTAAGCTACTTTGTTGATTACGACTGGCGCTCACCTTGCACGAAACCCTACCTTCAGATAACCTGTCAGCCTACTACCTTCTTGCGAAAATTCCGTTTCTTCCACTCCTACCTTACTACTTCCTAAATCTTTTCTATCGCTATAGACGCCGCAGCAATCCTGACGATCTTCTACCCGACAATTCATTGACCCCTTAATACATTCCCACCGTTTGTCTAATTCCCGCTTCCGTTATAACACCTATTTCATCCAAAACAATGCCACACTACGCTCCTGCCAGAATTGCTTACGATGTCAATATTGCCTTTACTTAGGTTTCCAAAAAACGCATTTGGTTCCTTTAAGTGAACAGTTCTGCGTTAGCTATATATTGGAAGAACCGGCTTATCAATCAATTTAGAGATGAGTTATTTATATATGACAAAATACTGATGAATCACTTACAACAGTTGCCTACCATTATATTTTAAATGCCACCTGTACCTTTATATCGGTAAATCTCCTACGTCCAGACACTTCTTAAATAACAGTTAAACACATACACACACAAACATGTGTATTCTTTTATTTGTTTAAATATGTGTGTGTGTATGTATGTATACATCTATAGGAATAGAACAAATCATTAAAGTAAAGTGAGAGAAGCAACCTTTACTTCCTTCGTTTCCAGATACTACATCAACATTTCCATGTGTATAAAATATACATGTAAATATAGATGTAAGAATGTTGATGCAAATATCTTATTTGTATCTAACAAGCTTATGAAACACCCCTAAACGAATAGGATAAATACTTATTCTCTCACCTCAATGCTCTTAACTGTTCTGTTTATATGCATTCTCTCCACCGTTGTAATTTTCTGAATTTTCAGAACACCGCTAAAACTTATCCTGAACTTAATCATGGTCGATCTTGTTACTTACTCATGCACTTGGCGATGAGATCATTGTAAGATCTGTCGGATGTTTTAAATCCCTATTATTAGTTAAGTATACATGTTTATGTATATGTGTATATATATATATATATATATATATATATATATATATATATATATATATATATATATATAATATCAAGAGAGGGAAAGAGAGAGAGAGAGAGAGAGATGTATGTGTGGTACATAGAGAGAAATACGTATTTCATATATATATGTGTGTGTGTGTGTGTGTGTATGTATACATATATATACACGTGTATGTGTGTACATATACATATATGTACAAGCCTCTACAGATGCGTTTGTGTGCGTGTGTGAGCCTGCGGCGCCTATTGTTGTCTCGCCCCAATACACCTGTGTTCAAGTAGGTTAGGCAATCTTAGTGTTGCCCTAGCGCCATTAAAC
>NW_021835245.1:37500-40000 GCF_006345805.1 Octopus sinensis | reverse complement strand
TTTACATATCTTCCAATGTATATACTGTCCTACCCTATCGTGGCGATTTTTTTTTGTATTTTGTATTCGTTTATTATTTATTATTATTATTATTATTATATTATTATTATTATTATTATATATTATTATTATTATTATATTATTATTATATATTATTATATTATTATTATTATTTTTATTTTTGTATTTTTTTTATTTTATTATCATTATTGCTGTAGTAGCCGGTAAGTCAGCAGCACCATTAAGCACGCCGGACAAACGGCATTTCATCTGTCGATGTTGTCATTGCATTTCATTTTTTCTGGGTCGACAAAATACACACTAGTTGAGTACTTAGATCGATTTAATTCTCCCAAATATCGGGTCCTGTGTAATTATCCGAAACTTTTAGAGAAGTTGTGACTGTTTTTGTAATGTTTTATTACGGTACGAACCAGAAATTCAAGGGCGGGCCACACAACGCCTGTGGTTTTGTGGATAAAATGAAATTATCCTTTAAATAAAATTCCATGCAAAATATGTAAAAATGGTGTTCGTATTGTTACAACCAAACATCAGAGAATAACGAAAGTGTCACAAGAAGCGAAGGTAGGCATCCCCAATCAAAAATAAATAGCGATCGCTTCTTTAATTGAGAAACATTTCTGCGACGCTAGAATTGGAAGTGGAGCAAAAGCAGAGTCTCTACATACTCTACAGTACATCAATTGCACAATATAGCGAATGAGCAACCGAGCATGGAAAGAGGGCGAGAACTGAAAAATAATGTTATAATGTAACATATAGTACGTGAAAAGAGAAATGATTGAGGCTATGGGATTGTGCTTATGATAAATCAGTATATATATATTATATATATATATATATTTATATATATATATATATAATATAATATATATATATATAATTATATATATATATATATAATATACATACATATAATACATATATATTAGTATATGTATGTATATATATATATATATATTAGTGTTATGTATATATATACAGATAAACTTACTTGGAGATGGATGCGTGGCGTTCAATAATATAATAATAATAATGATATATATTTATACATATATATATAAAACTGAGAATGTGTGTCTGTCTGTCTGTCTGTGTGTTTCCCTAAAACTTGAGAACTACGCAACCAATTTCATTCAAATTTTACACATGCCTTACTTAGTGTCCAGGGAGTGTCATGGGCAAAAAGAATGTTCAACTTCTTGCCTAGAGCGAGCCCATAGCAATATCATATCTTCTCCACTATTTCAGTATTACGTGTTAAAAGTGAAACAAAAACGTTTTTCTATTTTATGTCAGATACTTTCTCTTTAACAATAAAAATAATAATAACAATTGAATTATATGTAGTAAGTAATAATTAAAATCAAACTAAAGTAACATGACAAAAGTAAAAATAGCAATTGGTATAAAACTGCATCAATGATTTGAACTTGAATAAGTGGTTTCACATGAATGGGAATAAATTAAAAATAAAATTGACGTGCAGAAATGGAATAGTCCAGATGGATAATAAAAAATTAAATTAAAGAAAAGACTATTGTCTATAAAGTATACAATGTAGAGAAAAAAGAAGATTTGAACACCTGGAGGAAAGCACCTTCGAAAAGTGTCTTGGTGCGACTATGAAAGGTATCTAATCAGAGGCGGTAAATTCGCCACAATAGAAGCAAGGTTCGAGTCAACGGAGCGTACAAGGGAGTACTCGACTCGTACTTGCAAAGTGGAATTATTTTATTTTTTCCTTTAAAATAACCCGCCCCCCCCCCAGAAGTAGAGATAGGCTGGATTGTAGCCACACTTCTATACAAGAGGGAGGACAAGATACAATTGATCGAAATTACAAGAGACGGGCTAACAATTCCAGTCTTATATATTTTGAGTATTGTTATCACTAGCGATATCAAGATATAACTTTGTATTTTATGTGTAGATGTATATATATAGATGTACATGTAATATGTACAGATATATATACACATATATACATGCACTAGCACTATGACCCGGCAACGACGGGTCTTTAATGCTAGTATATATATATGCATATATACATATATATTATACTATTATACAACTGAACGCCACGCATCCATCTCCAAGTAAGTTTATCTTAATAATTCTGATGCGGCTCTATCTTGTATTGTTCTTTTTCCCTCTCCCCTTTCGTTTCCTCTCTCTTCCTTTCTCTAATTCTGTTTATCTCTCCTTCTCGCCCTTTTATTTTTCTCTCTCATTCTTTCTCTAATTCTTTTCACCTCCCCTTCACCGTTCTGTATCTGTCCCTTTCTCTTTCTCACTCTTCTTCCTTTACACTCTCGTTGCTTACACGGGACCATCAGCCATCTTTCTTTTCCTAAACTGAGGTTCCTTCTTTCCTTTTGATCTGCCACACAGATCACACGCATTCTTGTCTGTCTCCTCTCCTATCATTTCTTCAGTCAAAGCTTGTGCCTCCAACGTTCACAACTTCACC
>NW_021835245.1:10000-30000 GCF_006345805.1 Octopus sinensis | reverse complement strand
AGAAAGAGTTCCACTTCAATAAATATCTAACTCGTGCCAGAAGAATCGAAATCGCGGCTGCTCTGGGACTGAACGAGACGCAGGTGAAAATCTGGTTTCAAAATCGTCGCATGAAGCAAAAGAAACGACTCAAAGAGGCTCAAGGAACAACAGGTGCCAACGGCCCTGGAGGTCTGGAGAACTGTGCCTTGGTAACAGACAGACTGAATGTTCCAACAATGGCACTTTGTAACGAGAGCAGATGATCTGAGCAAAGACAATCACCAAGGCGTGAGAGAGACACAGATAGATAAACAGAGAGAAAGGGAGAGAGAGAGAATGAGAGGGAGAGAGTGAGAGAGAGAGAGAGAGGTAGAGTGGAGTGAAAGAGAAAAGTGATGATGGTGGTGATGTGATGGCGGTGGTAAGATGGCCGCCGCGAGAAGAGGGGAAACCAAATGAAAGCGAAGTGGGGAGAGAGATATAATATGGAAATTAGGAAGGGGAAGAAGAAGAAGATGAAGAAAAAGAAGACGGAAGAAATGTGTATGTATGTATATTCAGACTGATATATACAAGTAAAAAAAGAAAATTGGAATTGTGGTGAGAAGAGGAAGGAAGGCCGCAAAGTAGAAAAGAATGAGGTTATTCATGAAAATGGTGATTTAAGGGAAAGAAGGAATATAAATAAAGAAAAAAAAGAAAGAAAAGAATATGTAAGAAAAAGAGTAATTCTACAAAAATATGAATATATGACAAATAAATAAATACGGGGTACAGCAAAAGCTAAGAGGAGTGAGTGAGAATGTTCGAATGAAGGAGAAAGAGAGGTTGTGTTTGCGATAGAGAGTGAAGGAGAGAGGATCTGTGTATGTGCAAGACAGAGAAAACATAAAGGAGGTAAGTGTGAGAACGAAGGAGAGAAAGAGTGAGAGAGTGAGAGAGCGTGAGAGAGCAAGAAAGTGTAAAGGAATGAGGATGTGTGTGAGAGCGAGAGTAAAAGAGAGTGTATGTGTGTTAGTGAGACAGATATATACATATATATATGAATATATATATATATATAATATATATATATATATAGATATATACATGTATATATGTATATATAAATATATATATATATAAATATATATATATATATATATACATGTATATATGTATATATATGTATAATATAAAATATATATATATATATATATATATATATATATAGAGAGAGAGAGAGAGAGAGAGAGAGAGAGAGGAGAGCAAGGGAGAGAGTGCATGTGAAAGAAATATTAAGTCAGAAATATTTAAAGGATAATACAAGACAAGAAAACAGGATTTTGGTGCTTATTGGCATCTGTGTGTGTGTGTTTGGGCGCGTGTTTGTGCGTGTCCAATGTAAGCATATATGAATGAAATGTATGTACATAGAAAAAAAACCTACATATGCACGATACCGAGTGAATGTATGTACGTACGTATGTATGCATGTATGTTAATGATTGAATATATATACTAAGCAATGCGTATAGCTATCTATGTATGTATGAAAATATTTAGTTTGCTCCACCGAGATTTGAAACTTTGACATTCAGTTTTCTAGATTGGCGTTCTAATTAACTGAGCTACGGAGAGCCATGTACGTGTGCATATACGTATGTACATGTGTGAGTGAATGTAGCTATGTTTGTGAGTATGTGTGTACGTTAATACATATGTGTGTGCGTGTGCATACGCTTGAAATACGTGTCTGTGCATGCGATACAGACACTAAATGTAAAAAACAAAAAAAAACAAAAGAAAAAGATATATATATAAATATTAAAATATATATATATGTATATGATTAAAAATAATAATATTAATGATGTTGAGTCTGCTTATTATTATTGTTGTTCTTCTTTTCTACTACTACTACGACTACTACTACACTACTACCACACCTTCTTCAGCGGCAGACCTGGGCAATCCTGAAAGAATTCTTTATGGTGTTAGACATTTTCCCTTTCTAGCGATATAGTTAAATATTCATTAGACATACCGTAAAGTTTGAATATTCTATTACACCCAATTGAACGGATACTATAGCGGCTATTAACTTTAGAATACTGAACACCATCAAAAACAGTAAAAGTACGTTTGTTTATTTAAACTGTATAAACCAGTTTCGATCTCCCTTTAACAGAACTCCTCAGGTACAAAAAACGGTGATGATAATAATTTAGTACGTTTTCTGGATAACGGCAGTGGTACTAATAGAATAAATAAGGCATCATATAACTAGATAACCAATAGAATATGAAACTGTAGGATTCATCAAAATGTCCATATGATAACCAATGTATTATAAATAATAGTATGTATAAACGCTAGGTTATAACATGTGTGTAACCATTATTACATCGGTGCAGTAGCTTCAGAATTCAAGACAATATATATCGCCACATTCATTCTTTTAAATGTAAAAGAACTGCACTGGTCAAGTTCATCTGTTACATCAAAGGGCAAGATAGAGACAAAGCTATTTCATGATCTACTGAAGATTAGGCTCTTCCTTACGGGAGCTGGAATTTGTGCTCGATGGGTTCGCTGGAAATACTCAACTGTAAACGCAACTTCATTTATGAACGTAACGCTTTATTAATTTGCTGTTCTTGTTTATTTACTAAGACATGCTTAAAATTTCCACACAAACTTCCCACATAATTAAGTTATGCATAAATAAAATTAATCCTTGCATTCTGTTATTGTGGTTTCTTTTTCCTTCTTAACTCTTTTTTTGGCTAATCTTTAACCTAATCCTTAACTATTGCACCGTATTTAATTCAGTTTAATTTTATTTAATTGAATTCAATGCAACTATAGTAATCCTAATATTTCTTCAATAGATTATAGAGACGAACTTCTTTTACTCTCTTTTACTTGTTACAGTCATTTGACTGCGGCCATGCTGGAGCACCGCCTTTAGTCGAGCAAATCGATCCCAGGACTTATTCTTTATAAGCCTAGTACTTATTCTTTCGGTCTCTTTTGCCGAACCGCTAAGTTACGGGCACGTAAACACACTAGAATCGGTTGTTGGGCGGGAGACAAACACAGACACACAAACATATGCACACACACACATATATGTATGTATATATGACGGTCTTCTTTCAGTTTCCGTCTACCAAATCCACTCACAAGGCTTTGGTAAGCCCGAGGCTATAGCAGAAGACACTTGCCCAATGGACTGAACCCAGAACCATGTGGTTGGTAAGCAAACTACTTACCACACAGCCACTCATGCGCCTGATAAAATTTACATGCATTTATTATACACCTTCCTCTGTTCTCTCTTCAAGTTACTTTAAAATACCACCCTTCACAGATCGGACAGCAAGAAAAAAAATATACATTAGATAATAACAATTCTCTTCTGCGTTGTTCTCACAGGTTATCACGTTCCTATTCTTGGTGACATTTTAACCTCTCAGGACTGTGAATTTGGTAAGTGTATAATAAATCAAAGAAGTTAATTTGATATGTCAGATATCTACAGTCACATTTTCATAAGTATGTTTGTTTGAAAATCTCAAAACCTACGACAACAACTTTAAGATCTAAGAAGAATGGTTGAGGGTTAATTGTTCCAGTAATTAATTGATAATTGTGCATAAAAAAATTTCATGGTGAGAAAATAGTTCTTCAAGCCATTTAAAATTTTCGTAACGTTTTCTAAAGACATAATCTTAGTTTTTTTTATCTTTTTTTAAAATTTTAATCAGATTGTCCTTATACTCTGCAATTAAATCACCGACTAATCTATTTGTAAATAACCATCCATTTGCATTTTTAAATTCATTTTTTTCTCGTGGAGTGCTGACCGAAATATTCGCCTGAATTTCATTAACCCCTATTTCCCTCCACTACATACATGCATCTATAACAAGACTCGAACTCGGGTTGCTACATTACGAACTTCAAGTCATGATATTGTTCGACTTTCACGTGTGATGCTGAGTTATCAGCCAATCAGCAGCTGTTTTTCCCGTGATGGTTTTTCCAGAGGTTTCCAGATTGTTCTTCGTAATAAACCTATAAAGTCAGTTTTAGGCACCAAGCTTCAGTGTGTGCGAAGATGCCGTCTGATATACACACTCCTTACATAGCTGTTTTAACGACTGCATGCTCATCCAGATATGCGCTATACGATGGCAGATATGAAGCGAGGTGTATACATGGTTTTGTGTTTAATCCAGCCCCTGTGCCACGCCTTTATGTCCCGTTTCCATGCATGTGGTATTATGCTTCTTACATCTCGCTGGCTCTATGTGGAGAGTTTTGTAATTCACGACCAACTTGTGGCGGCATAAACAAAACCACGTTTAACTATTGGAATGATGTTTGTTTAAAGAACACGAAGCCTCTCCTTCATAACCAAGCAACAACCCCAACAGCTACACATCCATGCATATGTGTGCATGTGCCTGCCTATTTATACATATAGCCGCTTACATTCATACGTGCGTCTACACATACATGCATATATACACACGCATACATACATATCCTTTTAAATATCATGATAATAACTGTCATAGAAGTAGCTGGATTGGCCAAATCGTTAGAGCGTTGGACCAAGTCCTTTGTAACATTTCTTTCGGATCTTTACGCACCGAGTTCAAATTCCACCGAGATTAACTTTCACTCAACAACATTTCTTCAGTATTCTCTGTGATGAGATGCTACCAAATCCCAGAATCGGGAAATCCCCCCGTTCTTACCAACAAACATCAAATTTTCTTCAATCTTATCCTTTCAAAGATGACGTATACAATCTTACGCAACTCCCCGCCATACACACACACACATGCATACATCACTTTCTAAATAAAGACAACTACTGCTCCAAACAATTAGATTCTTATATTTTTCTCTCGCTACATCACTCTACAATCGTCTTCAGTTCTTCAGAACTTCACCGAACGGAAAGTCAGGAACTATATCCATGAATGTATTTCAACTAACTTCGCCTTTTTATAAGTTTTATCCATTTATTTGCCAGCGAAAGATGCTCATTAAACCGTTCCCGATTTACGTTCATTTCAAGAGTACCTCAAATTTCGCTATGTTTTCTCCCATGTCATTTTTCCTGTCCATTAATAACCTATTTGTTGTCGTCATTAACCACGTACACCATGCAGCAGTTAATACAACTTTCATTTCTTCTTAATCTCCTTGACGCAATGGAGAAATGTCCGCCTTTTGATACCAGCCTGGCTAAAACCGGATCTGGCTCTGTAGTACAAATGCCTTGTTTTCATAAGTTTTGAATTAAAATCTTCCACCAAATCTTAGTCACAATTTATGTTCCTAACACTAGCTGAATGATAACGAAGTTATTTTACTAAATTCTTTGTTATATTTAAAATAAATTAAAAGAAACACAGAGCATCTCAAAATAAATACGGTAACGAAAGGGTTGCAATAGGGACATAACAACGATATAAAGACACATTCTCGAAATACCCAAAGGTCAATTATCACACAGAAATTTGTTAGGGTGGAGCCAGAAGTTAGGGGTGCTGTTAAAAATCAAATGAGCTCTGAGGTTTTATGTTTTAGATCTGACGTTGCGAATTTTTTATGGTAGTCATGCAGGTATCTACGTATATTTGTAAATATATACGTATAATGTAAAGATATGAAATTATCCATGTATATATGTATGCACGCAGGCATGACATTGCATGTGTGAATCTGTATATTAAAAAAAATGTATTTGTAAATCTGTGTTGTCGACATATAATCATGTTAAATTTAATTATTTCCCCGTAGATTGACAAAAAATAAAAATTATGAACAGACTTAATCGATTTTCGACCCTTATTGGGGTCCCTAAGATGTCTGCACATTTTACCAGTCCCTCACAGGCAAGTAGCCAATCGATTATATGCGCATCAAATCTAGAACTTCAGAGAATAGGTGCTATTAATATACATGCATACGTAACCAAAAGGCTTTTTCAACTCAATTTTTACAGGTTATTAGTCAAAGCTTTATTTTTACTTTGTATTGCATATAAATATATGCATATGTACACACACACACACACACACACACACACACACGCGCTTTACGTAAATATATATATATATGGTAAGCACCGGTCTTCGATGAAGGATTCCCTTTACAAACAATATATAATGTTTTTCACAGTAACCACTGTCACTGATGTAGAAAAACTGTCTGAAAACAATAATAAATCTCTGAACGAGATATAAACAGTAACTGCTCGACAACGTAAGCGGTATCAGCCATCTAAATGTGGCTAGGCACTGGGGGGTGGGGGTGTTACTGATGCTTTTAGCCCCAGGCGATCAACGTCACCAGAAGGACTTTAGACACTATCTCAGTGTCATTGTTTGTTTGTAAAGGGAGGTCATCCTCCCTCGAAGATCCGGGTACTACATACGGACTAGTTTCGAGGTTATTGCCGGATCTTCGAGGGAGGATGACCTCCCTTTACAAACAAACAAGGACACTGAGATAGTGTCTAAAGTCCTTCTAGTGACGTTGATCGCCTGGGGCTAAAAGCATCAGTAACACCCCACCACCACCACCCCCAGTGCCTAGCCACATTCAGATGGCTGATACCCCTTACGTTGTCGAGCAGTTACTGTTTATATCTCGTTCAGAGATTTATTATTGTTTTCAGACAGTTTTTTTACATCAGTGACAGTGGTTACTGTGAAAAATATTATATATTGTTTGTAAAGGGAATCCTTCATCGAAGACCGGTACTTACCATGCGTTGACAAGAGGCTATGACCTCGAAACTAGTCCGTATGTAGTACCCGGATCTTCGAGGGAGAATGACCTCCCTTTACAAGCAAACAAGGACGCTGAGATAGTGTCTAAAGTCCTTCTGGTGACGTTGATCGCTTGGGGCTAAAAGCATCAGTAACCCCCCCCCCCCGTGCCTAGCCACATTCAGATGGCTGATACCCCTTACGTTGTCGAGCAGTTACTGTTTATATAAAAATATAAAGTGAAGTCAGAATTATTTTGTTTTCCCGAGTCAATGACTTTTCCAGGAGAAAACTATTGTTAAGTTTTCATTTTATATTTGTGTGCACATGTATGTTTATAGATATGTAATGTGTGTATGTATGTATACACACACACACATACACACACCACACACACACACACACACACACATATATATATATATATATAGAGAGAGAGAGAGAGAGAAAGAGATTAAGGGGGTGAGGGAGAGAGAAAATGGGATTAAAAAATCCTGCCAGATATCAAGTAAGCACTCAGTATAAAGGAATAAGATTAAATTTCCAACAAATAGATCCTAGTAAATGTATGTAGAGTACAAATCTTAGGTAGATCCTTAATGTATTTCGACTTATATGCACCTATACATACGTATGTATGTATGTGTGTGTATGTATCCTTGTATGTGTGTGTGTGTTATCGTAATGTAAAATTCGTAAAGTATATGAAAGATATATTTTTTCATGGTACAAATATTATCTGACATTAAAACCATTATTTAGGGTAGTGTGAGTAGATGTATTTATTACCGTATTTTAGGGCATGGAAAACGCCTTTCATTTTTGAAAAATAAAACATGTTGAAAATTAATGTACATAGGCGTAGGAGTGTCTCTGTGGTAAGTAGCTTGCCTACCAACCACATAGTTCCGGGTTCAATCCCACAGCGTGGCACCTTGGGCGAGTGTCTTCTACTATAGCTTCGGGCCGATCAAAGCCTTGTGAGTGGATTTGGTAAGCGGAAACTGAAAGAAGCACGTCGTATATATGTATATATATATATGTGTGTGTATACGTTTGCGTGTCTGGTTTGTCCCCACAACATTGCTTGACAACTGATGCTGTTGTGTTATGTCCCCGTAACTTAACGTTTCGGCAAAAGAGGCCGATAGAATAAGTACTAGACTTACAGAGAATAAGTCCTGGGGTCGATTTGCTCGACAAAAGGCAGTGCTCCAGCATGGCCACAGTCAAATGACTGAAGCAAGTAAAAGAGTATCTTCCACGGTGCCAATTGAAAATATGTGACTGCGCTTCTCTTCGGGTTAACTGACATCAGCTCCTTACCAATTAGAACAAACATGCACAAATGAATCGTTAGGAAACGTGAAAATACGCAGTGGTATGAGCCAAGGAAACTTTCCTTCTATTATTCTTCGCAATTGTGTTAATACTTTTGTTAAGTATACTGAGAAGACCCAGGCCTGCCCATGAGTTTATAAAATACCAAGATGAAACTAGTCACGTGCTTTATGCGGGTGACGTCAAGTTCTATACAAAAAGTGAAATAGATCTGGATTCTCTGACCCAAAGAGTAAGAGTATTCTGCAATGATGCTGTAATGCCGTTTGGGATAAATAAGATAGTAGTGCTAATTATGAAGAGGGGCTGGAAGATAAGGTCTGCCAGCATAAAATTACTACAAGGCAATTTCATTATGTTCCTGCGGAATAATTGGAGTTACAAATAACTAAACGGTACTGTAAGACGATAGAGAAATAGAAGTGAAAGACAAAATCTCCAAAGAGTACAAGAATTAGGAAGTTGCTCGAATCTAAATTGAAAGGCGAAGTGCGAGCAATAAAGTAATAAATACGTGGGTTATACTAGTATTAAAATAATTTGCTCTCTTTCTAAAATGGACAAAGATCGAATTACAGAACTTTGATGAAAGGACTAGAAAGCTCTCATAGCGCTCAACGCACATCATCCCAAAAGTAATACCGACAGGTTCTGCATACCAAGAAAGTAAGGAGACGAGGATTGCTAAATGCAGAAGACACCGTTAGAACTGCGATGTTGTACGTAGTGAAGAGAAAATACGTAAGGTGGCTAGAGATATCCAAAACTTTAAAGAAACAGTAGGAAAAGTCAGGAACAACAGAACAAGTGGATGGAATTCCAAGGCCAATAAATACAAGAAAATGAGGTTGTCGGAAATAAAGAACTGACCAACAGACGGAAACCTGAAACGAAAGGTCGAACACAAAAGTCGACAAAACTCGGAGATCAAACGCAGAATCTGGCGGGAAGAGACGAAAGTGTTAATCATTTCTTGAGTGAATGCAGTAAGCTAGCGCAAGAAGAGTATAAGTGCAGGTGCAGGCATGATTGTGTAGGTAAAAGGGAGCATTGGTATGTTAGCTGAGTGTGTGACTTCGAAATAATAGGAAAGTGATATGACCAAGAACCAGAGGAATAAGAAATACACGCAGGAATCGTTAAGAAAGATTCTTGATATTTGAGGAGACTCGGCATCATAAAATAATAATAATAATAATAATGATAATAATAATAATAATAATAATAATAATAATAATAATAATAATAATAATAATAATAATAAGAAGAAGAAGAAGAAGAAGAAGAAGAAGAAGAAATGCCGTGATGTAGTACAAGACAGTGGCTCTCATGGCTTCTCATGGCTGTTTATCTTGATATGAGATCACTATGTCGCGCACATATGGTTGCGATGCATGTGCCTAGTGTACCCTTATCAGACGGGTAGTCATGATGGGTTTACTGGGCTTCGTATATTTTACCCCAGTGTCACTTTGATGGCATGCACTGCTCTCTCACTCAATAATAATAATAATAGTAATAATAATAATAATAATAATATAATAATAATAATAATAATAATAATAATAATACATCGAAAAAGGCAATACGGTAGCCAATTACAAGCCGATTTCTTGTGTGCCACTCATGGAATTTATTGACTGGAATACTCGCAGAGTCAATACTTGCAGGGTCAATGGATGAACATTCGGAAAAAAATGGAGTCCTGCCACATGAGCAGACAGGTTGTAATCGTAAGTGCAGAGGTACCAAGGATCAACTCTTGATGGACAAAACTGTGTTTGAGACTGCAAGAGGAGGAAAAATAACTTACCATGTCATGGATCGACTATCGTAAGGCGTACGATATGATCCCACATTCTTGGATTATGGAATGTATGAACGTTTTTGGTATTGCATCGAGTGTTGAGCGATTGTTTGGAAAAAGTATTGGAGGACGGACCTGGCAACATACGGAAGAAGTTTACGGACAGTAGAAATCAGGATGAACGTCTTCCAAAGGGACTGCTTGTCCCCACTGATCTTTGTATTGTGCTTCATACCACTGACACTGATTCTGAGGAAAGCAAAATCTGAGTATGTATTCAAAAGCCGCCAACAAAATGTCAACCATTTGTTATTCATTGATGGCTTCAAACTTTATGGTAAAGATGAAGCCCAAGTCAGTTCCTTCGTTGATACGGTGTATTCCTTCAGTGCTGGTATCAGATTGGAGTTCGGACTGAGAAAGTGTAGTGTGTTAGTTTTGAAGAGTGGTAAAATCAAATGCATGGACGGGCTAACGATACCGTCGTGGGAGATTACGAAGCAGATAGAAGAGACGGGCTATACGTACTTGGGGATTTTGGAAATGGATAAATTGATGGAGAAAGAAATGACAGAAAAATTTAAGGTGGAGTACTTGCGCAGACTGACACTGATCCTTAATTCGAAATTAAACGGACGGATTAAGATTGAAGCTATCAACACCCCTGGGCGGTTTCTCTCTTTAGGTATGGAGCAGGGTAATCGCATGGACAGTAGACGAACTAAACAGCTTAGACGGAAAGAAAAGGAAGATGCTAACTAGATATGGGACACTCCACCCAAAAAGTGACACAGACAGACTATATGTACCAAGAAAAAGAGGGGGAAGAGGACTTATTGGATGTGAACACAGCAATAGAGCAGAAGAAAACAGCATAGCATGGTATGTAAAAATGCCACAGAACCGCTATTATTAGATGTAAGATCAGGTTTGCATAGGATGAAAGATTGCAAAGATAAAGCACTGTACAAGCAATTGAAAACGAATGAAGCTGAAAATAGGTGGGTAAAGAAAAGGATGCATGGACAATTCCATAGGGTTGTCGAAGATAAGACAGACAGAGAAAAAAATATGGATGATTAAAAGTGATTTAAAATCCGAAATGGAAGCTCTAATCTGTGCTGCCCATGAGCAAGCACTAAGAACGAATCACCGCCACCACTATCTCCGCCATCACTATCACCACTACCAACATCACCACCACCACCACTAATATGACCACCACCATTTTCGCCGCTACCACCACCACTACCACCTCAGTAACTATCACCTCCACTATAATCATTATCAGCACTACCACCATCTCCGGTGCCAGCACCATCCATATCAATATCACCCCCACCACCACCACCATTATCCCCACCATCACTGTCACCATTACGATCATCACCACCACCATCATCACCATCCGCAGCACCTCTGTCATCATAACGATCATCACCACCACCACCACCACTACCATGACCACCACCATCCCCAGCACCACTATCACCATTACGATCACCACCACCTTCACCACCACCACCACCACTACCACAACCACCACCATCCCCAGAACCACTATCACCATTACGATCACCATCACCTTCACCACCACCACCACTACCACAACCACCACCATCCCCAGAACCACTATCACCATTACGATCACCATCACCACCACCACAACTACCACAACCACCACCATTACCATCCCCTGCACCACTGTCACCATTACGATCAACACCACCACTACCACTACCATGACCACCACCATCCCTAGCACCACTATCACCATTACCAGCACCACCACCACCATCACACTGCAAACACGTCTTTCAGCAACGCTCTTCTGTTCACGTTATATTGTTTTCAGAAATCTACAATAACAACAACGAAAACAACAAACATTACGCAGCGAGAACAACAACAGCAACAAACGTAATATACAAACATAGCAAAGCGCAATATAGCACCACTCCAAATGAAAACAACTACAACAGCAACAACAGTAACAACTGCTACAACAACAGTAAGAAGAGGAACAACAACGTTAAAAAGACAAACAAGGAAAAGTTAAGTCATTGATTGATGGCTGAATTCAATTATTGTTTTAATAAGACACATACACATTGACACATAGGTGCACATTCATACACACACATAGATATACGTACATGCATACACACACGCAGATGCATACATGCATACCACACCCACACATTGACACTGATAGAAGCACATCCATACACACAGATGCATACATGCATACACACACACATTGACACTGATAGAAGCACATCCATACACACAGATGCATACATGCATACCACACCCACACATTGACACTGATAGAAGCACATCCATACACACAGATGCATACATGCATACACACACACATTGACACTGATAGAAGCACATCCATACACACAGATGCATACATGCATACACACACACATTGACACTGATAGAAGCACATCCATACACACAGATGCATACATGCATACACACACACATTGACACTTATAGAAGCGCATCCATACACACACACAGATGCATACAGGCATACACACACACATTGACACTTATAGAAACACATTCATACACACACACAGATGCATACATGCATGCATACATACACACACACACAGAGTGACAGTAATAGACACCCAGACGTACACACACATAGGCATACATGCACACACATACACACATTCAAACTTAGAGATATCCATACACACACATCCACATCCACCCACACCCAAATCCACATCCACACACATATATTCACACATATAGACACATGGATTCACACTCAAAGTTATACATCTACTCATACACTTCTACACACGCATACACACTTATAGACACACATACACACATGTATTCACACATACACACAAACATCCATGTACACTCACACACACACAAGTGCGTACGTATACACAGAGACACAGAGACATTTACACACACGCACATAGGATTTCTCTTACACACATAGATATACATTCGCACATTGACACACACACACACACACTAATGAACAGAGACACACATACACTCACACACATACACACACGTACACCCCCATCCATGCACACAAACCCAATGAAGAACGAACGTTTGTCACATAACTTCCCATACCACCACCACCATCTCCTCCTCCTCCTGTCCCTCCTCCTCCTTCTCATGTCATCGCTATCACCACCACCATCATCAATATCGTTGCAGTTGTAGTCAACGTCGTTGTCATCATCATCATTGTCAGCCCCACCCCTCTCTATATCGTGTCCATGCGGTGGTATTTCCAATTGAAAATTTGCTATTTATACTACCAAGATACTACTACTACTACTACTACTACTACTACTACTACTACTACTACTACTACTACTACTACTAGTAATGGCGTCGACGGCTGCGGCTGCGGCGGCAACTGCAGCAATAGCAGGAATGGTTCTCAATTTAAAAGAATTTCATTTGGCAATTATGTAATTTCGGTTTCAGTTCCAGTGTAATATATTACAGCAAACTATCTTCAGCCTGCAGATTCACGTGAGTGGAAGTTGGTAGAAGGAAACTGTGTAATAAGGACTTTTGGAGATTCACTTAATTTTTGGATGGTATGTTAATCCATCATCCCGTTTAATGCCACCTTATTGGCCTTAAGCGTCTTTAATGTTTTCCACTCCACTAGATGTATTCTTCTAATCAATCAGAAGTAAGACTGGGCTTGTTTGCCGAAGTCGGGGTCGTGGTTTAGTGGAATGTATATTCTATATAGGCGCAGGAGTGGCTGTGTGGTAAGTAGCTTGCTTACAAACCACATGGTTCCGGGTTCAGTTCCACTGCGTGACACCTTGGGCAAGTGTCTTCTACTATAGCCTTTGGCCATCCAAAGCCTTGAGAGTGGTTTTGGTAGAAAGAAACTAAAAGAAGCCCGTCGTATATATATATATATATATATATATATATACAGACACAGACAAATTCCACTTCTTTATTATTAGTCAATTGGTTAAACATTTCGATATTTAATCAATTGGCTAATAATAAAGAAGTGAAACTGAGCCTGTGCGTGTGTTATTATTGGCGTAATCACTCTCCCAAGACACAACAAAATATGTTCAACTCACGAATTCACATAAAAAATCAAAGAATATTGGAAGCCAAATATAAAAACGATCTGTATCTGTGCGTCTGTGTGTGGGTGTATCATACAAAACAACACACCTTTATTAACACGAAGACTAGAGCTTCCAAGAACATTTCAGACCAATTACAACAATATATTTTATCAGCAGGAATAAGATTAACAACACAACAATAATTAACGATAATAACAAAAGCAATACACAACAATACGACAGCAACGAGAATAACAACGACAACGTTGTGTATAACATTATGAATAATTGACGAGGAAGATCAACACACACACATACACACATTAATATACATACACTTGCACTCATACATACGTACAGACATATATACACACATACGTACATACATATATAGACACACATACATATATACATACATACATACATACATACATACACACACACACACACATACATACATGCATACATACATACATACATACATACATACATACATACATACATGCATGCATGCATACATACATACATACATACATACATACATACATACATACATACATACATACGCACACACACACACATACATACATGTACACATACATACATACATACATACATACATACATACATACATACATACATACATACATACATACATACATACGCACACTCGAATTCACTCTGATATACAAACAGATATACACACATACCGAAACACATCGTCATATGCAAACACGCACACAAAGATAAATACACTGTGCCTCACTAGGACACATGCACATACACACACACATACAGATACACATACACACACGCACACATTAACAAAAAAATGCGTTGAAAGATACTAACACACAGCACACTTGAGCATCTACAAGCACACACACATACACAGTAGTGCCCATACATACAAACAAACAAACACACGTACAAGTACGAATATACAAACACACATACACACATATAAATGATAAAAGTTCGCAAATGTTCACACGCAGTGCAAACACGCACGCACGCACGCAGATACAACTGTTTTCACATACAGACATACTATAACACACAGTCACGCAAATGCACACACAAATTTTCACACACACACACACACACACACACACACACACACAGAGAAACACACATATGTACGTATGCCACACACAAGCACACATTTACACGCACACACACACACACACACACAGAAACACACATATGTACGTATGCCACACACAAGCACACATTTACACACACACACAGAAACACACATATGTACGTATGCCACACACAAGCACACATTTACACGCACACACACACACACACACAGAAACACACATATGTACGTATGCCACACACAAGCACACATTTACACGCACACACACACACACACACACACAGAAACACACATACAACATATGTAATATACCACACGCAAGCACACATTTACACGCACGCACACACACCACACACACACAGAGAAACACACATATGTACGTATGCCACACACAAGCACACATTTACACGCACACACACAACACACACACACACAGAAACACACATATGTACGTATGCCACACACAAGCACACATTTACACGCACACACACACACACACACAGAAACACACATATGTACGTATGCCACACACAAGCACACATTTACACGCACACACACACACACACACACACAGAAACACACATACAACATATGTAATATACCACACGCAAGCACACATTTACACGCACGCACACACACACACACCCATACACACACACACAAATACGCATTTTGAATGATCTCCATAGTTGTGTAATCAGGAATGAAATGTCTCCATTCTTCTAAAATGCGACACACAGACAAACAGACAGACCGACAAACAGGGAAGCGGACAACCACATCTACCGTGACGGCCATCTTGAAATGACAACCAATATGGCGCTTAATTCAATCATTTAAGCGGTGTTACACTTCTGTCGCGTTTTTATTGAATTGCATTGTGCTTTTGTTGTGGTAGTTGTTGTTGCTGTTGTTGGCGGTGGCGGTGATGGTAGTGGTAGTGGTTTGTGGTGGTTTTGTTAGTGTTGTTATCGTTTTTGATATTATTGTAGTAGTAGTAGTAGTAGTTCTTGTTGTTGTTGTTGGTTGTGTTAATGGTGGCGGTGGTGGTGGTGGTGGTGGTAGTGTCGCTTGTTGTTGCTGTGTTTTATTTATTTTTTTTGCTTTTCATACTATTATTGTTATTGTTGTTACTATTCAGAGATGACATTTTTTGCTTTTGTTGTTGCTGTTGTTGTGATTGTTATTGTGGTAGTGGTGGTAGTGGTGATGGTGGTGGTGGTGGTGGTGGTGTTTGTGGTGGTTGTGGTGGATGTGGTGCTGGTGATCGAGAGACTGGTCTTGGGATGATAGTAGTAGTAGCAGTAGTAGTAGTAGTTGCAGTAGTAGTAGTAGTAGTAGTAGTAGTAGTAGTAGTGGTGGTGGTGGTGGTGGTGGTGGTGGTGGTGATCATGGTGGTGGTGGATGCTGGTGATGGTATTGGTGGTATGGGTAATTGTGATGGAGTTGGTGGCAGTGGTGATAGTGATGTTGATGATGGATGTTATCGTGGAGGTGATGGTGTCGTTGTTGATTTTGTTAATACGTTGTTTTTGTCGTTGATTTCCTTTTTTTATTACATTTGTAATTATTGTTGTTCTTTATGTTGTCTTTCTCGTTGTCTTTCTTGTTGTTGTTGCTGCTGCTGCTGTGTTGCTAGTGGTGACGTTGTTGTTGGATTTCCAGTCGCTGTCGCGACTACTTACGTCGTTGTATTTATGGTTGTTGATGCTATTGTTGTTGTTGCTGTTGATGTTGTTGTTCTTATTGTTGATGTTGTTGTTGACGTTCCTTTCATTATAGTTTCTATCTTAGCTGTGGTTCTTTTCTTATCGTAGTTGCTTCTGTTGTTGTGGCGGCTGCTGCCACTGCCACTACTGCTGTTGCTGGCGTTGTCGCTACTGCTGTTGATGAGCATCATTATTGTTGTACTAATTTAAAAAACAAAAACAAAATTAAGACACAGCCGTCACTGGCAAGTGAGTATGAACTGGTAACATATACCATGCTTTCGTTAATTGCTTTACATCTCCGTGTAATCACGAGCAGTGATCCACACCCTCTCGACCCTTTCACCCGTGAACAGCGGAACGTCAGACATGTGACAACTGGAGGAGAGAGAAAGAAGTGGGGAGGGTGCACCGGTCCCGGTCAGTTTCTCATTTTCGGCTGAATATTTAAGAATGATTTGAAGTGTCTGTCGGATGGACGGCTTGCTATAAACAAATATATAAGCATATATCTATATACATATATCTATAATAGAAATATGTTACAAAAAGAAAATAGAAACTACACGTGGTAATGTAAGGGGAAAGTAAGAAAAATCAACGAAAATACGCATTGTAAATAAAAAAAGTAAAGGCTTTTTATGAAAGGTAACGACATCTATATACAATTAGATGAACTGAGGTAGGAATAATAGTAATAAAAGTCATAAAAGTCATTATTATGAGATTATTAAAGAGATTCAAGCATACCACGGTTTCGTAAGATACTATTCATTGCTTTGAATTCTCACAGGGAAAGATTAAGAAAGAGCAAATGTGGAAAAGGGGACTACAAAATAAAGTGACGACTGTAAGACAAGATCTGAGTAGAATAGATGCATGGAAACTGAACAAGTTAGGAAAAACAAGATGCAAATCTTCCTTTGAGAAAAGATAATTAGTCAAAGAGAAAGGGTTTGGGACAGTAATAGAAGAGTTGAAACAGCGTATCATTGCAGTAGCAGGCAAGCTCTCCACACATAAGAAAAGAATAGACTAGATTATGAACAGACTAGATTATTTGAGACAGACCATAGGAGATTTTATAACAAAATGAATAGTAGAAAACGAAGTACTGAAGATGAGAAATCTAATGCAGAAGAAGCTAGAAAGTTCTGGAGCAATGTTTTAGATAAACCTATCAAAGTACTCGTAAAGTACTAGAAAGTAAGAAATATAAGATGTTGTGGTACTTTAACATTGAGACTGACAGAGTAATAGAAGCTGGAAGGCCTGATAACGAGAATAGAAAATGCCAATTAATTGACTTTACATTCCCAAATGATGAAAAATCAATACGAGAGGTATAGAAAAAATAGCAAAGCACCAGGACTTAGCTATTGAATTACAGAGACTATGGAGAGTGCGGGTAAAATGCATTGGTGCATTGGGAACTATTCCTGAAGATCTGAACAGACGGATAGAGAAAATAGGCATAAAACCCAGTTTACTACAGCTCCAGAAAGCAGTGTTATTAGGGACAGCTAGGATACTTAAGAGGGTTCTTGGCATCTAAGGCTACTTGTTGTAGCCCGATGTTAATATTTTTTCCTTTCCCACAGTCTAATCTATTATGCGTATATGAAAATAATAATAACAATGATAATGATAACAATAATAACAATAATAATAATAATAATAACAATAATAATAATAATAATAATAATAATAATAACAACAACAACAACAATAGCAACAACAACAATAATAGTAATAATAATAATAATAATAGTAATAATAATAATAATAAAATAATAATAATAATAATAATAATAATAATAATAATAATAATAATAATTGCTCTCATGGCTTCTGATCTTAACTGATTGGAAGTGTTATCATGTACATTGTTTTGTCTTGGTATAAAAGATGGGCTACAGCAAATATTCTGCTCAATACCACATATTTGCTTGTCAGTTGTTTGACCTTAACCAGTTGAGCATGTCCCTTAGTGGCTGACGATATGTGCATCTCTGATCACGAGCAGAAGTAGTGGGGGAGCATCATAGCCATGTGTTGAGAAGGATTCTTTGGGGTCTGAATAATTCACTTCTGGAAACATGGGTGTTTCGTTCAACGTCCTTAAACAACCCTTATTCAGGGACCTTTTGAGCGGGATGGGTTACTCGATCTGAAGAAAATTCTAACTGGGCTCCACCTGCAAGGTCATGTGCTGTTTATCTTGATATGAGATCACCATGTCGCGCACATATGGTTGTGATGCATGTGCCTGGTGTACCCTTATCAGACGGGTAGTCATGATGGGTATACTGGGCTTCGTATATTTTACCCCAGTGTCACTTTGATGGCATGCTCTGCTCGCTCACTCAATAATAATAATATAATAATAATAATAAATAATAATAATAATAATAATAATAATAATAATAATAATAATAATAATAATAATAATAATAATAATAATAATAATAGTGATAATAATAATATCTGAGAAGCTATCAGGTGTGTAATCAAGGAAATGTCAAGGTGTAGAATTGCGGTAACATCTTCAATAATACGTAAAAATAGTTAAGGCATAAAATATAGATATAGTGGCCTGTAACGCTATAAACCAATAACTAAATATTTTTACAAACTACAGAATGTCAGGATATTGGCTAATACATTATCTCTTACAAATGTAAGATCAAATTATCGTTAACCATGGATAGGAAATTATTCATTGGCATTGATCTAAGTTATAAAGTTTGTTAGTTTAGATATAATAATTAATTGTAAGGTTAGCTACGGCTAGCATATAGAAATGGTTGATATTTGAGTTGCTGGTATCTTATAATCAATGCATCACGTTGATTAAGAATATTCGATTTAAATTTATCCTAAAGCTGCTCAGACCGCATGTTTTTATGGTTGTCTTGCGTACGATATACCAAGCAATTTATATTAACTGCTATTATCAAGGAGGGAGTGTACAAATATAGCTAGAAATGTACTATTAGCCTGATCTTTATGTCTAAATGTAGATTTGTGATTATTCCAGCGAAGTTTGAATGAGGAAGAGGACGCATGAACATGTTCTTTACCAGGAGCAAGACAGAACACTTATACATAATATTTTTTTAAGGTACTGGTTATTAATTGGACACAGTGATTTTTCACGTAAGCAAGGTT
>NW_021835244.1:0-41436 GCF_006345805.1 Octopus sinensis | reverse complement strand
ATATATATGTGTGTGGGTGTGTGTTTGTTCCTCTCATCATCGTCTAACCGTGAATGGATACAACGCCTAGGTGCAACTATTCGTATCAAACAACGTCTGCTCATACCGTTGTATATAACTGCACATACGCATTGCAACCTGTATGTAAGGACTACAGGTGAAAGGGAGAGAGAGAGAGGGGTGGTTATAGAATAGTCCTTCTGAATGGGATCTGGATGTTATTCCATTCGGACTTTCGGTTGAGAGTAGGTTTGTATTCTTGTATACAAACAGCTTCTGTGACCTGTCTCAACATTGCATCGGTGGGATGTGTTGCTAGGATGTTCAACTTAAGCTCCCCTAAGGATCCCTTGTGGCAGTCTACAGCATGTTGGTAGAAGATGGAGTTTGGCTTCCTTTCAATGTAGTTGTCCAGGTGTTCTTTGAACCTATCATTGATGCTTCTAGAGGTCTCACCTATGTATGACTCTGGGTTAGTCGCGCAAGCTCCCTCCTGGCACTTAATCTGGTATACAGTGCCCTTGGTTTTACAATTTACATGTGGATTTGTCGAACATACTGCACAATTACTTTGACAGGTGATTCTATCAAATGGATATGATCTGCATAATGCCGATTTGATAGTCCTACCTGTCTTTTCTACAACCTTAACTTTTAGGCCCGTAGTGCGCAGGACTTTCTTGAATGCCCTACTTAGCTCGTTCTTAGGTGTGGCGTCAACGAATATCACTCCGTGAAATCTCCTGTTATCGTACCAAGTAACGTTTCTCATCTTTTTGTTGGTGTCCCTCTCTAACCTATTCCAGAACTTGTTGCGGTACAGGGGGCATATACCGTTTTCGTCGTTCCTTAGAATGCGTTCGAATATAGCTTTCGCTCCTTTGTATACCCTGACTCTATCGTCTAGTGTGTATCCGGAGTGTTGCATTCGGAATATGTTGTGCTGGATGTGTTGTTGTCGTTCTTGTGGTTGGCATAGTGGTGATACATTCCTCATTACTCTAACTAAGTCTGCCACTAGGATGTTGAGTTTGGCAGTATCCGACATAGCTGAGTCACTACGGATTACTAGTGGATTAGCCATCGGTTTCTGATAGTGTGAGTGGAGTATACATGGTTTAATGGTACCATTAACCATAGCATCTTCCATCCATAGCTCAGTATTTAGGACGGGTAATCGTTTACTGGGGTGTTTAGAGGGGTAGTCTATGGTAAGTGCCTAGCAAACCGTAACATCCACTTGGCTATGTACTCTCGTTACGTCGACGACATTAACCTTGTTGTGAAATATAATACAGACACAGTTATGGGCCCTCTACCAAGTGAAGAACAGGTGATGACATCTATACAACACATAGCTGACTCTATCCACAGCAGTATAAGGGCACAGAAGGACTATTCTATAACTACCCCCCTCTCTCTCTCCCTTTCACCTGTAGTCCTTACATACAGGTTGCAATGCGTATGTGCAGTTATATACAACGGTATGAGCAGACGTTGTTTGATACGAACAGTTGCACCTAGGCGTTGTATCCATTCACGGTTAGACGATGATGAGAGGAACAAACACACACCCACACACATATATATATATGTGTGTGCGTCTATACAAACATATATGTAAATATGTATACAACCTTCAGCAAAGTAACAGTCATGTACACAACTTGGAGGGACACATGCCAGTACACGGACATACGTTCACATACACATACACATGTACACACTCTCACAGACACATCTGCCCATTCTCCTAGACACTCACATACATACGTAGCACATGGATACAAACATACATACATACCTACGTATGGGCATACACACGTACATACGCACGTACATGTACGCACACAAATACATGGGCACATGCATACGAGCGCGTATACATACATACGCACATGCGTACGTATGTACATACACACATACATACACACATACATACATACATACATACATACATACATACATACATACATACATACGCACATACATACATACATACATACATACATACATACGCACAATAGTAAAACATTAGTTCTGTGATATAGAGATAAAAATTCTGATAATAGATTTTAGGGTATAGTTTTGGGAGTAAGCGTCATAAATTCACTTTCTAGCTTCGGCCGTAGAAAGTTGAAATTTGATAGCGTTGTGATGAGTGGTCGCTCTACATCCATCCATTGCTACAGGTTTATAGCTTTATGTTTTATAGAGTGTATGTGCGTGCATATACACACACATACATATATACATACATACATACATACATACATGCATACACAGGCGTATGTGCGTACATGCATACGTACATACATACACACATGTATGCATACATACACACATACATACGTACATATATATGACGAACTAAATGTTACTTTCTTAGATGCAGCACGGACTTTGTCAGTGAACAGGTCGCGGATTTTAGCGACGAAAATATTTTGACAAATTAAACTTAAATGTTGAAGTGAATCGGACGGCTTTTGTGTGTTTCTTAAATGGCTTATAAACACCTTCCACGCTTCAATTGTATTCGTTTCAGCACACGATCTCAGATCAAATTACTTGCTATGCGAGTACATCTCCGTAATATATATATATATATATATATATATATATATATATATATATATATATATATATACATATATGTATGTATGTATGTATCTATGTATGCATCTGCACAAATGTATATATATATACATGTATATATATATACATATAAGAGGGATGACCTGTAAGTGGACATCCATTATGATAGAAGAAAATCCGCTACGGTCTTACCAGTAACAATGGAATGATAAGACCATAGCGGATCTTCTTCTAGCATAATGGATGTCCATTTACAGGCCATTCAACTTATATGTACGTAATAAATTTTTTTCTGAAACTTCAGATTTTTCGATATTCTACACCACTGGTTTTAAAATGAAATTAAATTAATATTCAGTTTTTCACACTTATTATTTTAAATTTAAATGTACATGTATATATATATATATATATATATATATATATATATGATTAATCTCTGAAGGAGATGTAAACAGTAAGCGCTCGACAACGTTAAGTATACTAGCCATATAAATATGGCAAACCACTAATGGTGGGTGTTACTGTAGCTTTTAGCCCCTCGTCTCCAGCTGGCTGTAGGCACACTTTCTGTGCTCTTATGGTATTTGCAAAGGGAGGTCATCCCTCTCTCGTAAACATAAGCGATACGCACGGACTGCAGTTTCGAGTTAATTTGTCTCATTACGAAATAAATTATATATATATATATATTGGGTCGTACCATAAATATTGCGGTTTTTCCGCTGTATGAACTAAAAGTCAGAGGGGGATAGGATAAACTACCTGCGTCAACATGCTATAAAAACAGGTAGTAACTTTTACCATGAGCTTATTCTTAGTGCAAATTTTGAAGAGTGCAGTTCGATTTTAGCAGTTACTTTTTTCAAAGCAATATTGGATGTGACAAAGTAACATATTTGGCATATTTTGCTTTCTGCGTTTGATAAAGGCAACAACGCAACGGAAAGTGCGAGGAATATTAATGTAGTATATGGGGATCGGACAATAAGCGTAAGCCAGTGTCAACGATGGTTCCAGAAATACCAGAAAACGACAGCCTTGAAGACAGGACGTCCTGTAAACACTGGTGGAAGAAAATCTCATTGTAACTGTTGAAGAACTTGCAGAGAAGCTTGGATTTGGTTATTCAACCGTTCATCAACATCTGCGCTAGAAAAAATGACCACATTTTGCTTCAATACGAAAGGTGTTCTCCCATGAGGATAATGCTTAGCCACATATAGTGACGGTGACATTCCAAAGACTGGATTAGTTTGAATGGGAAACGATATCCCATCCATCATATTCGCCGGACATTTCCCCATCTGATTATCATTTATTCCGCAGTCTTGAAAATCATTTGAAAGGAAAAAATATGATTTCTATAAACGAGGTCAGAACAGCATTGGAGAAGTACATTCCGTCACGGACAAGTAAATTTTTGAAGAGGGGCTTTGCAGGTCTGTTAGATCGATGGAAGAGCATTGTAGAAAATGAAGGAGTGTCTGTTTTAGATTAGAAACGAACTTTGTTGATCCTAATTAAAAAATAAAAGCATCAAAGAAACGCATTATTAATGGGATGACTCAATACACCCCTATACACACACACACCCTTGCAAGGGAGATAACTGCCCCGTAACTGTCTTTGGAATCACCGGACTAAGTTTTGGTCCACGTGTTTCGTGGATCTTCAAATTGTTAATTTTTAATATTGTATAAGCCTTTGGAGTAATAATATTCTCCTTATGTTAATATTGTTGTTTATGTAATGATCTATTTATCGTATTTTTCTATGTTATTAGATATTAAATAATTTAGATAAATTTTGATAAATTAGATAGATTTCGACTTAAGATGGTTTAGGCCATGTCTAATTTAATAGCATAATTTTAGATAATTATTCCCATCCATAATTTTGTTTATAGTACTTATAGTATTTATTTAATACTATATTACTAAGAATGGAATATTTCTATAAGTATGTGGTTGAGTATCTGCGGCTACTGGATGTTATTTATCCTCTGTGTTAGTGTCTTGCTGAGAGTATACGTTTATGAATGAGTGATTGTATGTGTGTGTGTGCGAGTATGATAAGTAATGTGTAGAAGTATAGGGCTGCATTATAAAATATATCCGTGTCTATATCTATATGTGTATGTATAGATATATATATATGTGTGTGTGTGTTTATGTACGTATTTATATATGTTTATATACATACATATATATATGAGCGTGAGCATGTATATATATTTTTTGTATTTTGAAATTAGCAATTTCATCTTTAAAGATGAGAAATTAAATATATTAGGTTTTCATTATATACTATCGTTTATAGAGATTATTTTAGATCTTGATTATAATATTTATATATTTTTTCATTGATAATGTATATATATTAGTCATTTCAAAAATCTATATAAGTAGATATTGACTAAAATGGATATTAGAATATGCATTTTCTGCCTTATAAATTAAAGTTAATATTTAACATTATAGTCGATTTCGATATAATCATATTTAATAATAGAGTTTATTATAAGTAAATTATTATTTTAGGTTATATAGATTGCTTATATCTTAAAAATATTGATTATATTTTAGATTTGAAACCACCTGAAGAATGTCTACTACTCAAAGATGTGTTGAAAAGAAGACATGAAACGATCGTAGTGGATATTAATAATTGTTAAATTTCTAAATAATATAAATTAATGTATGTATTGGATTAAGTCTTTCTTTGTTTGAATTGCATAATAGTGGTTTTGTCTCTAATTTAATATAATATAATATTTTATTATAAAATTGGATTCAATCCTAAATCTGATTTTTCCCTGTAAGTTTGGATTTATTCCCTAATATTTATTATTTTATATATATATATATATATATATATATATATATATATATATATGTACGACAATCTTCTTTCAGTTTCCGTCTACCAAATCGACTCACAAAGATTGGTTGGCCCGAAGTTGCAGTAGAAGATACTCCTCCGAGATGTAAACCTCTTACCACAGAGCCACTCCTGCGCCTGTTGTAGATGTATTTTTGCTAGAAATATTTGTGGCTAAATTAACGAAATGCTAATGCGTATACTAAAACAATTAATATAAACAGTTAAATGCAATGTAGGTTTATATACACCGCCCCCAGTGCGTAACTGGTACTAATATATCTCTTATTATAAAAGGCAGATTTTATCTGCCTCCTTTGTATCTTATAGAAATCTACAATATAGGATTTCTTCAATTACAATTTACCTAGCATTTTTAAGAGTAGAATGCATCGGGTCATGCCAGGTCCAGTTTTTAAAATTTAAACTCCAATTAAGCAAAATTTACAGAAAACTCACATTCTGGTGTGTATGTCAAATGCTTTTCTTAGTCTGGTTTACGGCACACGCAAACGCACACACACAGTATGCTACGAATAAAGTGAAAGTAATTCAGTGTGTTGACAGGTAGACAATAGAATGCGGTGACGATGGCGATGTAATATTTGTTTCTGTCTATGACGCTGATAGATACATGAGCAAAATGTATAGGAAGCTAAGACATAAGAGTGAGTGAAAATGTTCTTGGAAGAGAGTAAATAGCAAGAGAGAGTGATTTGAGGAAGACTTTACATTAAATAACCGTAGTGGCTTGTGTTAGTAATAAAGTAAACATACACTCATACATACATACATACATACATACATACATACATACATACATACATACATACATACACACACACACATACACACACATACATACATACACACACATATACATACATACACACATACATACATACATATACATACATACATACATATACATACATACACACACACATACACACACACAGTATTGAAGCTTGAGAACAATCAGATACATTTGCAACACATCTGTTGAAAATATTATTGTTCACACACATACATATACATATATATATACAGACAGACAGACAGATAGACACACACACACACACATGATCCAGCATGGCCACAACCTCAAGGCTGAAACATATAAAAGAATAACAGAATATAAATGTGTGCATGTGTGTGAGAGAGAGAGTGTGTGTGTATATGTATGTATGTATGTATGTATATATATATAATAATGCGGTTTTTTCAACAGCTTGAACTAAAAGTCAGAGGGGAATGGGATAAACTACTTATATTAACTTGCTATAAAAGCAGGTAGTAATTTTATCTTGTCCTTATTCATAGTGCAAGTTTTGAAGAGTGCATTTCGATTTTAACAGCTATTTTTTTCAAAGCTATGTTGGAAGTAACAAAGGAGCATATTTGCATATTTTGCTTTATGAGTTCAATAAAGACAACAACGCAACGGAAAGTACAAGAAATATTAATGCAGTATATGGGGATTGGACAATAAGCGTAAGGCAGTGTCAATGGTGGTTCCAGAAATTCCGAGCCATAAACTACAGCCTAGAAGACGAGCCTCATACTGAAAGATCTGTAGAACTCGACAAGGACATCCTGAAAACCCTGGTGGAACAAAATCTCATCGTAACTGTTGAGGAACTAGCAGAGAAGCTTGGATTTGGTCATTCAACCATTCATTGAGACCTGTGTGCTATCGGAAAAGTCAGCAAATTGGGTCAATGGGTTCCTCACGAACTTTCCGAGTCTAATTGCATGCAGAGAGTGAATGTATGCTTTTCTTTGCTGTCACATCTCACCACTACTGCGCTATGTATATCTATATATATATAACTGTAGTTGTGTGAGTGTCTGTCCCCTTCGATTTAGATTCCTAACTACTCCCACATTTTGCGGTGCAGTTTAACCAAATGTTTTGCTATTTTTTGGCTATAACTCTCTAAAAATGCTTATATAGTTATTTCCCTTACAAACCCGAGCAACGCCGGGCGATACTGCTAGTATACATATATGTATATATACATATATATATATGTGTGTGTGTGTGTATTTAGGGCTAAAAAACCACTATGTGGACAGCCATATGCTAGAAGTAGATCACATACGATTTAACTACAAAGAAAGAATGTTCCCCAAAGAAAATTCAGCCAACACCAGACCATAGGCGGGCAAGACAGATGAAAATTATATAAAAATCAAGAATATATATATTTATATATATATATATATATATATATATATATATATATATATATACATACATAAATTTCCAGGATTCCAGTTGCTGTATCAAAGCTTATAATGCTGGGAAGCTGAATCGACAAAAGATGCAAACAGCTGGCTGGCCAGTAAGTATTATGCAACCTCCGGAATTCGTTAGAACTGCCCCCTAGAGGGTAACTGTCTGGCAAAGTCGATAGTATTTAGCATTCATACTGAATCAAATTACAGGAATGAACCTAAAGTATATATTAGGGTAACGGAAGAATCATTCAGACATCATTATCATAGACATAAACGATCATTTGTCAACCCCGATAGAATATGCGCTCCTGTTTTGCGGAAGTTCATATGTTCCTTGCGGGAGACAAGACTTCACCAGTCAAAACTTCCTGATCGATTGTAAATAGAATGCAACCATACAGGAACGGGAGCTTTAAATAAAAAAAAAGTGCTGTGTGACTTTTATCTCGGGGAAAATTAAAGAAATTTATCTCAAAGCATACGCACATATGTACACACATGCACACACATTTGCACACACACATGCCACACGCACATGCACACAATAAAATAGCTTCCTATATATAAACTATTAATCAATGTTCTTACTAACTACTAAGGTGTAATAAATCAGATGTAGTTAGATAATAAATAACACTTACCCATGAAGTCATTCTTGTTACACAAGTTTCCGACGCAACAACCAGTACAGGAAGTGCCATCGGTCCATTTCTTGCATCTGTGGCTATTGTTTCTCATAGCTTCCACACATTTTCTGTATGTGCTGCAGGACCTTTCAAACCTCAGTGTAACACCTTTCATTGATAAAGTCAACCGACAAACAGGCTGTAAGAATAGATATAACAGTCATATACTACAACCACGACATTCACTTGTACGACTACTGCTAACTACAGCAACAACAACAACTACAACGCTGGAGATGTTTACCACGCAAAAGAGTTTAATCATTGTTACAAAGAATATCCCAGAACAGCAAATAAGACCGAAAATAATTTGCGAGAGCGTTGTAAGATAATAGATTAAGTGATCCCTTTGAAAGTTTATTGATATTTACCATTTATAAATAACATTTCTTGAAATGCTTCATGAATACCAACGCGCTCGGATCACATATAAACATGGCCATCGAATTAAAGTCCATATTAAAATCACAACTCTTTGTCATTCACCATCAAACTTACAATTAGTGAAATAATCCTTTCTATCATAGACACAAGGTCTGAAATTTTGAGAGGAGAGGACTACTCGATTACATACACCTCAGTGTCTCACTGGAACTTTATTTAGTGACCTCGAAAGGATGAAAGGCAAAGTCGACCTTGGTGGAATTTAAACTCAGAACGTAACGACGGGCAAAATACCGCTAAGCATCTCGTCCAGTGCTCTCTCGATTCTGCCAGCTCGCCACCTTAAATTCGTCAAATAATTCCAATAAAACACAAAATATCATTCAATCCAAGTTTCTTCTCAATCGAAGAATGCACACTGGAATTTCTTTTGCGCAAAATTTACGAAAAAAATAACGTGTGCAAAACTCACCAGGAACGGAAACTAATACATCCGCACAGAAAGATGATAATTAAATATAATTGTCAGACTGAACTCCTCAAGTCTAGCAAATAAAACAGAAAATGCATAAAATGGACGCAAGAGAAATATGCTTCTATTCCTCAAGCATAGTTTATAGTCACGAAATGAAAATACAATATATTTGTATAAAATTTGGAGAGAAAATGGCCCAGATCTAAACGTATCGGACTTCAACAAACAAGTTAACTTAATAAGATAGATTCTGAAAACGAAAAAATACCAGAAATTTAGAAGATAAAAAGGACGATACAAAACGAAAATACAATTAATGATCGCAAAAACCTGGTAACAATAAAAGGCAATGAAAATATCGACCACAAAGTTAGAAATAAGATGTGTGTAACCTTAATTTGAACCTGAAACTTCAAAAAACAAATAAAGTTGGTGATTTCAAATGAATGAAGTATTAAATAAGGTAATTCAGCTTCAAGAGAACAAAAAAAGATCTGAGAAGAGGACAGACAGTAAAACAGAAGAGGATGCAGCCATGTACTTATATCCGGCTCGATTCAATATCAGTTGATGTGAACCATAGCTCTGTGTCGTTTTCAGTCTCTCTTATTTTCTCACTTGAGATTCTTTGACCCATGTACTGGAGTATAACTGTGTTGTCCAGGACATGTCTGGCAATTTCAACCCGGGTTTTGGCTGCGTTTTAAATATATAGGTTTTGCCTTTTCCACTTGAAATAATCCCCAACCAGTTATGTTCTGGAAACTTTGATGAAGTACTTGGTATGAGGGAAGATTTAATCCTCTTCCATCTTTTCGTTGGCAGGTTTATATATTTCTCTGTTCTCATAACTTTCAATCTCGTCTACCAAACAACCTCTATCGCTAAAGCCACAAGACAAAGAAAAACTATGTTCTCTGCCCAGTTCCAGGAGAGGGACGGGATATAATCCTTATAGACTCAGCCATTAGCCAGATCCGCTTTACACACAACATTTATTCGATATAACTCTACAAGTCAGCAATTCCCTGACACTGAACGACTGTGTGCAGAATGGTTTTATCGCTCTGCTCGCATCTCAGAAAAGCTCGAACAGCTAGGGTGCCTTGATAGCACTTCCTGAACTGAGGCTTCCGGAAGTTAACCATAGTAGTTCTCGATCCGAAAGTCCTCCTGAACAGAGTAACCAATTTGTTTCCATCGACATCTAAACTTTCTCGGAGGATACATTCATTCTTCCTTGCTACAAATCCTCTACATTGCTAGAGTGGAGCGTCTACAGATTCAGTTACACAACTACGAGAGGGATAGATTGCCTGATGACATAATAGATACCGGGAATCTAATCTTGGTCTTAAGTTCACTGAGGACCGAAGCCCATTCACAGACACGAACCGCGAAAAAACGTGCTTCACGATCGGTCTCCACACCCTCAACGCGTGCCTGTGCATTGGCAGCAAGAGCATTCCTAACCCGTCTTTCAGAAGGAGCTGCACAAAGATAGGCTGTTCGATAATCGGAACACTTCTCTTCCACGAAAAGTAAATCCAGTGTAATAGAAGCTGGGACAGGGCATAATGGTCATGTGATAATCAATAAAATAGGTGATAAGACATTTCCTCACCACTGCCCGACCCTTCGGAGACAGCTTTATTTCAGCCCATTTCTGATTAAGACTAGCCACGCTGCTCCTTATCTTTTTTCAGTCCTTCTCCACCTGGACGTAGGGAGATATCCAGACGCCAAGTAATTTAAGCTGTTCACCGTGCCAGGGTAGCACAACACTTTTCGCCAGCCTCTCCACCTGCCTCTCCAGATGCCTAGCTTTATATCTACTCAATTGTCCAAGTTGATCTTAGTGCATGCCACCGTTTCGTATTCTTTTAAAATTGTACCGTTTGTTTTCACTTCGGTAGTATCCAATACCGTGACAATGGCATCGTCCGCATAAACTGACAAGGACTTTCCAGTTCGAAAGGAACATCTTTGAGCTGGTTCCATCTATCGCTGTTGTGACTTAAAACCCGGCACCTACATGTGAGGCGAGAGAGAGGGCAGCCTTCTTTGAGAAAAGGCTGTAAACTTTGACCACCGAGTAGGTGTCGCTGTGCATCGCAGCAAATAAAAGTGTTGTAAAAATTGTTCGAACTCGGCCGCTTCTTGCATATCGTCCAAGTAAAGAATGTCCACGACCCTAACAAAAGCTATCATTTTTACCCATATGTTAAATTCTGAATTTGCAAAAGTTATGGGCCGAAAATTGTATAATGTGTCTCCTTTTCTTAGTGGCATTGCCACTCCAGTCTCACACCACTAGGAATTCCCCCCGTTCTGCTGCTAGTTGCGATAATTATCTTTTAAGAGTTTCCCAGGCAAATCTGGCATGAATTCGTAAATCTCAGAAAGCAGACCATCTTAACATGGCAGTTTGTGCCTTCTTCCTTCGCTCATCACCTCCAGTATATGAGCTAGTGTCATCAGCTTCTCACTGGAGCAGGTAGTCCATGGAGGTAGGCACTTGAGGTCGCCTATTGTCTCCGAATCATTAGCGGCCCCGAATACTCGACCGTAGCCATACATATCTGTTCTTCGAAACCGAGTACCACGTACCGTTTCCATCCACCAAAGGCCAAATTGTGGGTGTTTGTTCCCTCGTGTTTTAATGCAGAGACGACTTTTGCTCTGGTAACGCAGTCTTCTTGTTTTCCATTAAAGAAATGCTCGAGGGCCAAATTCAGCACTAGAATGTTGGTTGCCATGCTTTTACCAAGCACCTCTCCTAATCACCTTTCCACTCTATTCCTCTTTATTGGTAGCTCTTTTCGAAACACTTTCGATTCTCATCTAATAGGCCCCTTAAGTACGTCCTACCACCGGTTCTTCATGGTTGCTTCTGTCACCTGATGCTTAACTAATTCATTAAAACGCTTCCTGTAATCGTTGCGAGCTGGTAGGGACACGTCCAACTTCCAACGACCCTTTTTATATCTAGCGTTCCGAGGTCATTGAACTGAGACCTTTGTTTCCGAATTGATTCCTGGTCACATGCATTCATATATCACACTCTAAGTACAACCATGTTTGTCAGGCAATGATCACTCATAAGTTCGCGTGTTCGATTCCTGGACAGGGTGGCACGTTGTGTTCTTAAACAAGGCACCTCATTTCGCTTTGACCCAGTCTTAACTTAAAATGAGTTCCAGTCTAGTGATGGTCATCAATCTCTCCCTTCATGTGTCTTATCCTTGCTGTCCCATTGAGTTAAGGATAAAAATACCGAGAGGGTGTCTACGTTTACACTGGCACCTAAAACAATTAGCGAGAGCATAGTACAAGCTACCTGGTCACACTGGCTGTCGAGTGATGGTTGTAGATATATTTTAATGGAAAAGAAGAAAGTAACATTTCGGTTTACCTCTGCTCCTGGACAGTTTGTCACTCCTGAATGATTGCACATCATCCCTGAACATGTCTGACACTGTAAATTCCGTTGAAACAACGAGTAATCTAGAGAACATAAATAAATATCCATATTTAGAAACCAAATAGTGTCATGCATAGCAATAACAAGAAATACTTTGTGATGTGAAGCAAATATATACGTGTTAAGTGTTGGAATTAATACGTGTTAGACATATAATCCAAATTATTACGGAAGACTATAAACATGTTCTTATACATTAACAAAGACTATAAACCTTTTCCTAATTTATGAACTATAAACATGTGAACAATAAACATGGTCTTAATGCATGAACTGAGCCAAAAAATATTTGAATAAAATTAGAAAACATTAGCAATAGTATGCTGCTCTTTTGAATATATAAGTTTAAGGATGTATGTCAGTATTCAGTTTTATTTGAAGATTTCTTGCCAATTAGGAGAGAACCGGTTTCTAATCTAGGCTCTTCATTAGAGTTTCAACAACATTAACAGGGTACTTTTATATGTATGTATGTATGTAGTATGTATGTATGTATGTATGGTATGTATGTATGTATGTATGTATGTATGTATGTATGTATGTATCTACGTATGTATGCATGTATGTATCTACGTATGTATATATGTATGTATAAGTACAGATTCGTATGTTTTGCACTATGTATGTATTCTCATGCATACACTTGCGAATCTAGACATAATTGTATATATATAAATGATAAACTTGTGGAGAGTTGTACAGATTTTTACAGTTCCGGTGATGTATGTATATATATATATATATATATATATATATATATATATATATATATATATATATATATTAAAAGCAAAATGAAAGGACAAACTGCTTGGCAAGACTTGTCAAGGACATTTAATTTAAATATATAATAAAATGTTATAATACATAGTCTATTAGTCTTTTATTCTTTTACTTGTTTATGAATTTATTTTCCAAGACTTCTGATGTGAAATCCCGTGTTGAAACACATATTGTTGTATTTCGGGATGGTCCTTTTTTTCGCCAAATAAATATACCTTTATTATTGTTCTTATTCTATCTCATGACCATTGTCTGAAAATCTTTCGTCGCGCATCTGTGACCTCTTCAGTGACACATTTTGTCTTCATGTGCGCCCCTGCTCCACATATTTGATTCTACTCTTCTTTTGGAAAGTTGTATGTATGTATGTATGTATGTATGTATGTATGTATGTATGTATGTATGTATGCATGTATGTGTATATCTGTGAGTATGTGTTTGTATGTGTGCATGTACGTGTGCGCATATACATTTCTATACATAATGAAGTGTATGTTTTCTTGGGTGGTGTACGTAATCGATCCCCATATTATGTCCATCACTTGGAACCGTGGCCGCCTTTAACAGAGGTTTCTTCTCTGATGTAAACAATCAAGGCATATCTCTGGTTTGAGGATATCTTCCTCCCTTTTCTCCAGCCAATCACAGCAGCCTTGGAAAGGGTCACGGTAAAGACATTTACCAGCCTCATATCCTCAAAACAAGGCTTGTTCGTGATCCGATCTAGGTGAACACTGGCCCATAATATCAAGGACATCTTAAAGTATCATAGAGTCATCCTACTTGGCAAAGCATCACCAGTCACTCGATGTTTCCGCTTCACCGACCACTCTACCCAACGCCTCTCGATTTTCAAGTTGACCTTCAGCACCGGATTCTCCATTTCTTCAGGAAAGTGATGTATATCTTCTATCTCAAAACTTATACAACTTTTGATTTCAATTCCTGCCCACGCCGCAGATTTTACACACACAAACATCTCACCTCGGTCATCATAGTTACTCTCTTCATACTTTATCACACACACACACACGCACACCTCTTCCCCTAGCGTCTTCTATCATTTACACATACATACAAACAAGTATACACTGGTACATGGACCCAGACATATTCATGCACACTTACTCTTCAGACACACACACACACATGTGCTCTCACACATTCACTTTCTTAAACCTTGCTTTGGTTTGTACCTCTAACTCATTCACGTCTCTCTCCTCCTTTTACCTTTCATTACTGCTTGGCCGCTATCAACTGCAACCATTTCACTCCCATATACATAACCGCCACGCAATCGCTCTTCTTCCGTCTCTCACTAATTGTGTTCACTCTTCTTCCAATAAAAAAACACTTTTGCTCTTCTCTCCTCCTTCTGACACCCATTTTCTTACCCTCTCTTCACACATGTGTACCAACGCCTTGATTGAACCGTCTACATTATTTGATCTTCATGAAGTGTGCCATCTTGTCAGACTTTTTATATTCCTGATTTTTCTTTTGTTTCTTGGAATTTATCTTGTCTTGATATTTGATCTTCTCAAATAATTTTCTTCTCGCATTCGAATTTTAGCTTCTAGTTTCTGCTGAATCTCTCCATGTCACGTCTTACAGTCTTTACATTGTTCACAAAGCATTGAGCAGCAAGCATGATGTTAGCATTTTGATAACCGGTACGAAACATAATGATACATGTGACTGTTTTCCAATATTCAGATGGATCCCAGTTCTCCATGTCAGCTAAATTTTTCTCAGCTACAACTTTATGTTTATGCTCTCCAACGCCATTGACTGTTCACGAATACCTTAAGCTTTTCCTGAAAAAATGGGATATAAAGATCGTCATATTTAATCCGAACACTGCACATTTTCCTCCATATGTTCATCCTCTATGTTCATTATTCTAGTGAGGGTCATGAAGATAGAGTCCTGAAGTACCTCATGCATAGGGTCCTATCAAAAGCAATTGTCAATACACTTTCTGGCTGGATTCTCGAACGGGACCGACTGAAACTGGATATTATCTCACCATCTTGTTCTTGGTCTGCCCTTAGATGTTCTGCCGGTTTGGAGAGGCGCCGTCATCTCCGAAGCATGGACCCTGTCAAGTAGTGTTATTCTAGAGATTCTTCGGAGGAAATTAATTTCGGCCTCTGTTTTTTTGTGATCACACTCTTCCGGTCGTTAATCAACATTCATGTCCATAGATGAGGGTAGGCTTTCTTACCAAGCTGCCCTTTTCTGAGGATCGAATACTAGAGCATTTATTGTACCTCCGGGAGGTCATTATGCCAATAAAAAACGCTCGCACTTGTTCAATTTCACTTCTTTATGATTCGTCAATTTGTTTAATCATTTGTTAACGAATTATTCTCTCAACCAGTTATGGTTGTTAGAGACATTTTGTCGCCATTCATGACCTCTTCAATATCAATCTTATCTTCTGGTTCTATGCTTATGTAGTCGTACGGATGTGAGTGAGAATGTATGTGAGAGAGGGTGAGTTAGAAGGAGGATGTGTCTCTGTACATGTGTGTATGTGAATGCCCATTCATGCCTGCGTGCGCTGTTGTGTGTATGTGTGTGTCATTATGTGTGCTTGTGTGTGTGTGTGTGTGTGTGTGTGTCAATTAGGGTTTGTGTGATACAGTTGACTCCTTAAATGCATCAGAAAGAATATGTGAAGCGTGTGGATGGTAAAACGTTTATTTCTTTATATCTGTATCTGTTGTTCCTGTTTCGTAAGACATTATATTGTGAGCTGCAGAGAATAACCGGAATTTTCTTTGTGTTAATAATAAAAGAACAAGAGAAACAAGGAGGATTTTACTAACTTGTACATTGCGAATATTTCGGTATTGGTATTCTTTTGCCGAGATCTGACTGACACTCGCCACTGACATTCACAGTTCTGTTATAGTTATTTCTCATATATTTCACCAAGGCTGGCAGGTGACATCCACACATCAAATCCTTATTGCCTTTGAGGTAGCTGTAATTATAAAGAGAACTCTAACTGAATACGCTTCAGATCAAAAGAGAAACTTCTGTTTGATTTAAGAAGAAACAAGGTTTATAAAATTTGAGCAAGCTTATTAAAGTTATGACATTCAGGTTTATTTTTTCCAAAAGATGCTGATAGCATCAATAATGTGAAATGGTTTTTACTGGAAAGTGGAACCATATAAAGTTCCTGTTCTCTTTTAGCTAACATTGTTGAATAATAAAGTGCCTTTAAGCGAGAAGACTATTAGCCACTTGAAATGATTCCATTTTATGGTGGTTTAGGGCTGTTTTGGTGTCGGAGGTTTGGTAATAACAACCTGGCCATTGTTTCTGAGTAAAATATATTTTGACGGGACGTTGTGGCACTAGGAACGTTGTGATTGTTCTACGCACCAGCTGTCTTTAAGGTTGGAGATGTACCACTGCAGAAACTGAAGAAGTACAGAGATGTATTCTTTTTTAGTTTCTATGGCAGACATGCACGTGAATGCTCATAATTAGCAAGGAGAAAATAAAATGATAAAGGTTTATTTTTCGAAATATCATTAAATATTTTCTGCTTTTTCTAAACAATAATGATGGCATGGCACAGCCATTTGGCTCACCAATTCTGTGCTTCTTCTTTCCCTTCTTTCCATGCCATAACTTCCCTTCGTAATCCGGTGTGTTTATTTAAATGGTCTACGAATGTATATAGTGAATTTCTCTGTCCTGGGTGTCGGAAAGACACTCGGCAAGAAATGGAAACAAAATTGAAAGAATGCAATTACCCAGCTGGATGACAAAAGGAAAGATATTGTTATGTGCCGAGGATCCTGAAAAGGGAAATGTTGCATCCAACTTTAGACCAATAACAGGCTTCTGCTAATGTGGAAACTAATGTCAGGTGTTTTGGCCGGTGAACCGTATAGATTCTTGAAAAAAGTGGACTGCTAGATATTGAACAGACAGGGTGCCGAAGGAGGGGTCGGGGAACGAAGGATCAGCTCTTAATTGATGATCTAATTAGCAGGAACTGCAAGAAACGACACACAAACCTGAACATGTTATTGGTTGTCAATCTTAAAGCAAACGATATGAAAGCACTCACCTGGATAATAAGAACAATGGGAATGTATGGAATAGTAGAAAATATGTGAAGCCTCACATGGAATGGCATGAAGGACTCGTGAACGAAATTGGCAGCATGGAATCAAGCATTAAGAGAGGCGAAAATCAAAAAGAGGAATCTTCCTGGGAGATAAAGTGCCCCCACTGATCTTCGTGCTAAGAATGATTTCCTTGATTGAAATACTACAGAAGACAAAGTTGGGGTATGATCTGGGAAAAGGTAAGGGAAAACTAAACCACTTGCTATTCCTGGACGACCTGAAGCTATTCACAAAAACTGAATCAGAACTGGACAGCCTAGTCCAGTCTGTGCGGATTTTATCCAATGAAATTAAGATGGAGTTTGGAGTCTCAAGATGTGCTACGACGGTGATGAGACGAGGAAAGCTTCTCAGGACAAGGCATATGGTTGCTAAGTGGTGAAAGGATGAGGGCAATTCAACCTCGATCCAGCTATAAATACCCGGAAATACTTGAGGCAGATAGAATCAAACACAATGACATGAAGGAAAAGAGAGTACCTGAGGCGAGTGAGAAATATATTGGCTTCGAAGGTAAATGCCAGAAATTTCGGCAATAAACTCGCACGCAGTCGCAATAGTTCGGTATGGCGCTGGAATCGTGAAGTGGAGAGAGAAGAAACTAAAGGAGATGGACAGGAAGACAAGAACAATGAACAGGGCTTACATCTCTTACGGCTGTTATTCAAAGTACGGCGTGCAGATACTCTAATGTTAGACTTCCTGGAGTCAGAAGTAGAGATTAATAGTTCTCTTATATTTCTATTCCGTCTAAATGCTACAATAGGCTTTGTTGAAGTGAAAATATTTTCTGCTTTGAATCAAACTGTATTTCAGGTTCAGCATGAACTAAGCTCACATTTCTTTCTTTTGGTCTTTAATTATTCTTCACATATAAACGCAAACGAATATATACGAATATAATTATTTGGGGACATATTACAGAATTCCGCGTATCAGAATTGGTAAGGTACAATTAAATAGGATGGAGAGAAAGAGAGAATATCTTCTTTAGATAGCATTCTAGATATACTTCGGAGACGTAAGACAAACATGATACAATAAAATGTATCGGTCAAAGAGACTACAGGGAGTATACATAGGAATGCAGTATATAGATGACATACAATATATAGTGGACATGTATAGGTAATATACTACATGATATACCAAACAGGTAACAAACTAGATTTAGATGATATACAAGATATATGTAGCTAATCTATAACATACAGATTACCAACTATTAGATAGAGCTGACCTCCTAGCTACAGCCGGCAAACACATTAGGTATTTTGGTCAAAGTCGATAGTTTTTGCTGACCTGCAAGGTATTGCTGAGTAAAATACCAGTTATATCTGATATAATAGCTTTAATTGATAAACATCCTAAATAAATCTGGAAATTAAGGCAGGTATATCTGAAATAATAGGCTTTTCAAATAATTCGCTCACATTCGTCACTCATTTTTTTAACAAAAATAATCTTCAGAAAAGAGAATGTTCTGAACCCTTTACACTTTGGCCGAACCATTACCGAGTATTTACTTATTAATTTATTTATTAATTTACTTTTTAAGTTACCGTAACCACGCTACAATTATTTTAATTCTAAATTATTTATTCCTTCAAGAAAATATTTTGTTTTAATTACTATGTCATCCTTTGTTAATACGATGTTAATTTCTTTCCTTCGTAATTCTCATTAATTCAATCAGTCTTCTGAATCAGTGACTGCAACCATAGCTACGACCTGGCGCGATGTGTAATGAGCAGTATGGATGTAGTATCCTTATACCCATCCATTGATGTTGACACAGAAGAACTGGGCCCCTTCCTGAAACTGACAGTTGACAAGGCTTACTTAGATGAATATGACATTAGTCGTTTCTGTCCCACTACATCGGTAAAGGGTTGACCCCCTACTATCACCTCAGTGGCCAAGAAGACTCCTAGAGAGAGAGATGGAACGGGTGGACCAGCGCTATACCAACCACTCAAAATGATGATCGTGTAAAAGAGATGGTTGCACGTGCGATGAGTACGAGCGAGTCCCCGGGTGACAGTTAAGGGCCACATATTCAAGTTTAATAACAAGATATACGCCTAAGAGGAAGGTGTAGCCATCGGTGTGAGTGTCGCTGATGATGAGGCTAACCTATTTATGTTATGGTCGGATAGGGACTCAAAGGGAGATTAGCAGGGAACTCTAGAACCCTAACCATGTGCTGCCCCTATGTGGTTGATATCGACATAGTGGCCAAAGTGAAATAAAGTTACAGTAGACAGCCCTAACACGCACCCGAAATATAGGCTACTGGATTTAGATGCGGAATACTGGCTGGAAACTAAGAATAGTAAGGTCCAGGTCTTTCATTTCCACTATGCCCAACCTATGGCTTCTAAATACTTGGACCACAAGAAGGAAGCTACTGCAGACAACGCAAGTTTCATATTCTAATAGTGGACTTGGTGAGAGTGATGAGGAATGTGTCACGCATTTGAGACCTTTGTGAATTGGAAAGACATATAGAACACTTCATCCACTGCGTACAGGTCACTGGCTACAACCAAAAGAACAGGATTAGAGTGTACAAAGAAGCCAGGGCTAAGTACAAGGCCATCATAAAAAGTGATGGAAACGGGATGCAAATGAACCAGGAAAAACATAGATAAGTCCAACTCATGGTATGACAACAAGAAATAACAGAATGTCATTTTCGTTGATGTTGACCCAAATGGCGAACAAGCATACCATCTTAGAAAAGGAAAATCTATGGATAAAAGTAGTAGAAAGGCCGGAAACCCATATAAAATCTTGATCTGTAGAACTTACTCCTTCGGTAGGTCCCTACATGTACGGGAAACAATTGCATAGTATGAAAGCACAGGTTAACTGTGAGATTAGGAATGTAGTCTAAAGTTTACGGAGTATTGAAGGACGGTGCAGAAACAAGACAGCTTACAAAGGGGAGACAGCACCCACAATAGGGGAGCAAGTAGGCGAATACTGGCGAGAGCTCAAAGAGAAAAAAAGGCTCGTCATTGTTCAGCTAATATGCCAAACACAACATAGAAGCTCGGTTAATAACATAGAGGCAGTTGTAGAGGAATTCCAGATCATTATAAATTTAAGACATGATGCGGATAAAGCTGTAGAACAAGACTGGTCTCATATTCATGCGAGTAGACCTGTAACGGATAAGAAAAAAGCAAAACAAATGTTACGACTCAATCCATACTATTGGTGCGGAGGCTTACATTTTAAGTGTAACTGGTCTTGTAAAACTTTTTAATATTTTGAGTCTGGGAAATTCGGATATAAAACCCCACATCGCAGAGCGAGAAAAGAAAGTTCGAACGAATAAAAATCTTCGAAGAAAGTATTGCTAACAAAACAATCTAAACGAGGCTCAGAAAAGCAAATTTGTGTTCTTGAAAATGAATAATGTGGAATGCCAAGTTACAATTGGATACGTGCCGAGATATCACAACACTAAACGCAGATACGTGGAGAAAATCGGAAAACATAGGTCGAAAGAAAGTTAGAAAATTGCACGTGATGTTTCAGGAAAAAAATTGCATTTGAAGGGCAAAATGATAAGTGATGTGACATTTCGTGGAGAAACCTTAAAAGCCAAGGGTTTAATGCGGAATAATATGACAAATGTATTTGAAACAGACTGGATGGAATTATTTAACTGATGAGACTTCACCATCATTTTGTTTTTGTAAAAAATGTGAATGGTTCTTCCGGAGGAATTAAGAAAAGAATTAAAGAAAATTTTTCCTATGAATTTGGTTTTTGCACCAAACAAAGGCGAAGGTTCAAGTAAAAGAAAATTTTCTACCGGTATTTAAACCAAAAAGGACTGTACTTTTGTCAACGTCAAAACGAGTTAACGAAGAATTGGATAGACTTGAAAAGCTTCGAGTTATTGAAAAACTTGACAACGCTGAATGGGTGTCCCCAACAGTTTATATCAAGAAAAAAGGTCTGTGTATATGTTGAGTTTTCAACAGAGATAAACGAATATTTGGAGGAAAATTTTTCCGAAGTTGGACCTATCTGAGGCACACCTGCGGGTACAGGTTGATGAGAAATGTTCAAAATTACTAACGATAAATACCCATATAGGAGTGTATAAATTTAATCGACTTCCGGCGCTTGACATTTTTCTAGAGAACCCATTTCTCGTCACCAGTCATTATTTGGTTCAAAGAAGGTTCACTCTTGAGACGTGACGTGAAAGAAGATCACAGATTCATTCTTCCCGCGCAATTAAACTCAGAAAGTTTGAGGGAAACCAATTGACCCAATTCTCTGACATTTCCGATGGCACGCAGGTGTCGAAGAATGGTTGAATGATCAAATCCAAGCTTATCTGCCAGTTCCTCAACAGTTACGAAGGAATGTTTCAGAACGTCCTCGTCGAGTTCTACAGATCTTCCTGGTTGAGGCTTGTCTTCTAGGCTGTAGATTCCGGCTCGGAAGTTTTGGCGCCATTGTTGACACTGGTTAAACTTATTCCTCGCACTTTTCATTGCATTGTTGCCTTTATTGAACTCATGAAGCAAAATAAGCCGAATATGTTCCTTTGTCACTTCCATTATAGCTTTGAAAATATAACTGTTAAAATCGAACTGCACGCTTCAAAACTTACACTAAGAATATGTTCAAGGTAGAACTACTACCTGCTTTTATAACAAGTTGATGCAGGTAGTTCATGCAACTGCATGAACGCATTATTTATAGGATGACCCAGTTTATACACAAACACACACACACACACACACGTGTATAATAATAATAATTATTATTATGATATATTCACATGATTACCAAATTATCAAAAGTAATAATATCCGTAACATTTCCATTCCGACATGTTTGATGATTGGTGCTTTCGCCTCTGCATTTCCACCATGAAACCATTCGGTAATTTGATTATCGCAAGAATATAATATTCTTTCTACTACAAGCACAATGTCTGAAGATTTATGGCTGGGGTCTTATCGATTACATCCACCTTAGTACACGATTGGTAATTAACTTATCGTCTCCGAAAGGCTGAAAAGTAAAGATTGCCTCGGAATTTGAACTCAGAGCGTATAAACGGAAGAAATAGCGCCAAGCACTTTGTCCAGCATGATAACGATTCTGCAAGCTCGTCGTCTTCAATTTTAGCACAAGGCCAGCAAGTCCAGCAAAGCGTGTAAGTCGGTTATAGCGGCCCCTCTCCTCAACTGGTACTTAATTTATCAATCTCTAAATGATGAAAGGTAAAGTCGACCTCGGCGTAATTTGAACTCAGAACATAAACACGAACAAAACGTCGGCGACCATTTCTTTTTGGCCAGCATGCTAACGGTTCTGCCGGTTCGCTGCCTTGGTCTATGATATAACATTAAATAAACTATACTAATATACCAATTTTATTGCCTAATAACAGACCCCCAGTGCTTCTTTTTTTTCCTGATTTTTAGGTAACTACATACACATACACACACACACATACACAAACACACACACACACACACACCACACACACACACACACACACACACACAACACACACACACACACACACTAAGATATGATGTTTTAGTTTCGATACTGTATAATGAGATTCGCTCCGCGGATAATCCGGACGACAAGAAATAAAACTCACAGTATACTGGAAGCCGTAGTCACTCATAATAAAAAGGAGTACTGGTGTAATGTCCCCGTGAAAATCTCAATAAAATGTAGACACAACAAACCTGACATAGTGATTTGGGATGGAGAAGAGAAATTGTGCAGAGTTGTTGAAATCAGCTGCCCAGCGGACATAAACATAAAGCTGAAGATCTGCGAAAATGAAAATACCTACGATAAACTATTAAGAAATTTGCGGTTACTCTATCCAGATTACAAGTTCAGGTTTATACCTGTAATTATTAGGACCCTGGGATATGTAACACACTACCTAAATACTAATCTTGAGAGATTAGGCTTCACAAAACCAGAAAGTAGAATAATGAGCAGTGGTCTATCTGCAGACGGAATCATCTTCCATGTATAAATTCATGGAACTTCTTTACCGCAGATTTCATGGCTGATGTTTCTTTCTCTATTTGACTCTAACTTTTCTCAGCCGGAAATAAGGAACGCAAAACACGAGCTACAGCTTTCACGATACCATCTTCATATTTGTGTAAAATTACAGCTCAAATACCAAATTTTACTAGCATTTGATGCCACTACCATTTCTAAATTCGGGTCAAAACGTGATAAAGACAATTCTGACGTTAAGATGCTTTTAATTTCTTTAAAATCATTTTGGCATTTGTCCGACCAGTTCCACTTAACGTCCTTTTAACAAGTTAATCAGCGGTGCTCTCAAATCATGCATATACGCTATGTGTACCTGGTAGTAATTTGCGAGCCCCACCCAATGCTTGTAACGTTGTAATGTTTGTCGGGGGAGGCATATTCTATATTGCACTCGCCTTTGACGGGTCTGGTCTACGTCTATTTTCATCTATAACCTGCCCGAGATATTTTATTCTTGGCATAAAAATCCACAGTATTCTTCGCTAAACTTAATCTTTTATTTTTTCGAAGACCTTTTTAACATGCTCAGCATGCTGACCACGAGATTCACTTATTTTGAGTATGTTGTCAGGATACGCTATTGCGAAATCCGAACCTGCGAGCATAGTGTCCCTAACTTGCTGGAACCTACTTGGTACTAACTTAATACCAAAAGGAAGTCGATTAAATTTATACACTCCTATATGGGTATTTATCGTTAGTAATTTTGAACATTTCTCATCAACTTGTACCCGCAGTTGTGCTTCAGATAGGTCCAACTTCGAAAAACTTTTCCTCCAGATTCGCGAAAATTTCTTCCGGACTTGGTAAGGGGTAATTATATGGCATCAAATATTCGTTTATCTCTGTTGAAAACTCAACATATACACAGATCTTCTTTCTTGATATAAACTGTTGGGGACACCCATTCAGCGTTGTCAAGTTTTTCAATAACTCGAAGCTTTTCAAGTCTATCCAACTCTTCGTTAACTCGTTTTGACGTTGACAAAAGTACAGTCCTTTTTGGTTTAAATACCGGTAGAAAATTTTCTTTTACTTGAAACTTCGCCTTTGTTTGGTGTAAAAACCAAATTCATAAGAAAAATGTTCTTTAATTCTTTTCTTAATTCCTCCGGAAGAACGATTCACATTTTTTACAAAAACAAAATGATGGTGAAGTCCCATCAGTTAAATAATTCCATCCAGTCTGTTTCAAATACATTTGTCATATTATTCCGCACTAAACCCTTGGCTTTTAAGGTTTCACCACGAAATCACAGGCTAAAGAGGTCTCCACCCACGTAAAGTGCTGTTATCCTCTTTGAGATTTTAAACCGGAAACCAAACGATAACAAAGGAGAACTACTACAAGCAGCTTGAGTAGATTAATTCAGCGCTAGAAGAAGAATCACCATCTTTGGTTTCAAGACGAAAGGTATTCTTCCATCAGGATAATTCTCGGCCACATACAAGAAGATTGAAATTCCAAAGGCTGGAGCAGTTTGAATGGGAAACGTCACCCCACCCACCTTATTCACCGGACATTGCCTCATCTGATTATCATTTATTCCACAGTCTTCAAAATCATTTGGACCGAAAAACATATGAATTCTGTAGACGAGGTCAGAACAGTACTGGAGGGGTATTTTTGTCACGGACAAGTGAATTTTAGATGGGCCTCGCAAGTCTACCAGATAGATGGGAGAGCGTTATAGAAAATGAAGGAGAGTATATTTTTAGATTAAAAAAGAACTTTGTTTATCTTAATTTTGAAAAATAAAAGTTTAAAAGCTGCATTATTTATGGGATGACCCAATACATACCCATACACAAGCATTTATGCATGTATGTGTCTGGGCCATTATATCATCTCCAGTTTATTGTGTATATTTATAAACATGGATGAAATTAGGCTAAATCAACCCTCATGCTATCTGAACATAGATTTACAATGATAAAACACAATACTCGGAAATAACCATTTCGAATCACTAAAATTAAAAGCAATTCATCGTTATTTATTGTCATCTGTCTTTCACAAAGAACTGAGAAACGGATGATCTCTTCTATAAGATCTTAATTTTCCAGTAAGCAGATTCGTTGTACTTACATGCGACTTATGCTGGGGAGGAATAAGAAAGCACCATCTTCATAGTTTTTTATTTGGTTATGTCTCAAATCTCTGAAAAAAAAGAAAGACAAATATTATACACATTAAAATAAAAGTAAATAAATCTGCTTTCTCTTGTTCAGTACTGTCTAAAATGCTCTTTACTCAACACGAACGGAATAAATGTTCATGTTCACAGTTCAGTTGTTTATTTCTTTGAATTGTTCTTATGGCAGTGTTGTTTGAACAGGAATAGGTTCCTTCAATCTGATTCAGATTTCCTAAGCTAAGAGAAAATCTTTTGTGAAACCCCTAACAACAAAAGATGGAAGATGATAAAATATAAAAATGACACAACAACGAGACTCTGTTATGTGCATATCATGGGGTCTATACAACATTCTCATCTATGATAGAAATATTATTTTCGATGTAGGCACAGGTATGGCTCTGTGGTATAACGATTGCTTGTCACAGACATGGATTCCTGAGTAGCACTGTGTGCCACCTTGGGTAAGTGACGTCTACTACAACCTTGGGTCGAATAAGCCCTTTGAATAAATTTGCGACCGGAAACTGTGTGGAAGTCCGTCGTATATATGTGTGTGTATTTGCCTTTGTGTTTATCCCCCAACACTTTTGTCAACAGGTCTTGGGTTGTTTACGTCTACGTAACTTAGCGGTTCTTTATTAGAAACATCAGAACATTTCTACGTGGGTTCCATTGGTTGCATGCAACTTGCTGAGTTATCCTTATTTCTATTCTTCCTGAATCATTCAAATTATAAGGGTTGATTATGGACACCCTGTATATCCTTTATAATATCAGTCCATACACTCACAGGCTCAATGTTGTTGGAAATACTATTTGAATGTTGTATATAATTTGAATTTTAGAAAACCTGCAAAGTATCACGTATTAAACTAAAGTACCGTAAAGTACGTCAGTTATATATGAGATATATATTATTTCAGAGTACAAACTTACTCAAGAAACGCTGTTAAATTAAATCCATTTTACAATATATAAAACTGCCACATGCCAGTTACCCTAATGAGAACAGAGATATGATACAGAACTAATTAATGTCTACAATCGTTTCATTAGCAGTCTTCCAAACAACATTAAGTGATAAGGAAACTGCTACGTTCCGGACATGATATAATATATATACCGTCCCCATGGTTCTGGTTGCGATTCAAATCTGTTATATTACAATTAGACACACATTGAAGGTCTTCTCATGAAATAAAAATCATTAACATTTAAATAGTAGATTTGTGAAAGAGTAGTTAACTGAAGATATTGAAATACTGGTTAATATATGGACAACAATTGACACCAAATAAGTTGCCTAAAAATCAATGAAACGTTATACATATTCACTTGTCAGATAAATTCGTTAGATTAGACAGAGAGAGGGAGAAGGGGGAGGAAGAGATATTCGTTAGATAGATAAAAAGATAGATAGATATATAGATAGATAGATAGATAGATAGATAGATAGATAGATAGAGAGAGAGATAACAGACAGACAGACAGACAGACAGGAAGACAGACAAATAGATAGATAGACAGGCAGACAGACAGACAGACAGATAGATAGATAGATAGATAGATAGATAGAAAGATAGATAGATAGATAGATAGATAGATAGAAAGATAGATAGATATGCAGGCAGGCAGACAGACAGGTAGATAGATAGATGGATGGATAGATAGATAGATACATACATACATACATACGTACATATATTTATACATACATACATACATACATACATACGTACATATATTTATACATACATACATACATACATACATACATACATACATACATACATACATACATACATACATACACACACACGCCATTCTATATACTCTGGTTACTACTGCAAAGCAGGACATGAATGACATTCAGAAGGTAAACAAAACCGAAGCAACAAAGGAAGTACCACCATGGGCTTTGAAGACAGAGAAGAACATAACTGCTTTACGGAAGACCAAAAGTCATGTAATGATGCTTATTGCGTGCAAACAAACAATTCCTTATGCGTCCCAGCAACAGAAAGTAAAAGTGATAGAAATGATGTTTGGAGACAGCAAAAAGAGAACTTTCACTTACAAACTGATTATCCTGAAGCAAGAGCTAAAAGTTGTCAGTGAATTAACTTCGACATCAGAAGAGAATAACCGAGAGAAGAACAATAAAAATTCAACTGGAACCAGGCAGCAGTAGACAGACATGAGAGGAGGAGGAAGAGCAGTGAACATTACAGAAGCTCCTTCATTAGGAGACATAGACTCCTTGTGGAGGAAAATCTGGAGTGAAGAGAAGGAATTTAACCAAGATGTTCCATGGCTAGAAGAAATCCGAAAAAGTCATTGCTCCTGCATTACATCCAAGACATACAACATTGATGGTGAAACCCTTGCAACTGTGATCCAGAAACTCCAAGATGGAAAAACATCTGGAAGAGACTTACTTGCTGGATATTGGTACAAGAAGCTAACATTCTACCGACCATATCTTATCGAACTTTACCAGCAAACTCTCATTGGGAACGGTAGCATACCACCCTGGTTAGCTCTGACAGAGACAAAGTTGATCCCCAAATGCAGAACCATCCACATAGCAAACAAAACTACCGTCCAATTGCATGCCAGAACTTAATGTATAAGATATATACAACATGTTTAAAACTCTTCCTCCAGGACCATTGTGAAACTAATGACATATTCACAGCAGAACAAGCAGCTGTGAAGAAGGGAGTTTGGGGCAATGGCGAATAATTGTTAATCAACAAAGGTGTGATGTCAGGTGCGAGAACGTAGGATGAACCTCGTTTCAATGTAGCTAGACTACAAGAAAGCCTTTGACTATGTTCTCTACACATGGATGCTAGAAGTCCCTCAACTTGCTGAAGTTCCAGTGAGCATGGTCAAAACCATAGTTGACCTGACTTCATCGTAGACCACCATATTGAAATTAAACGCAAAGAGTGACTGTATAATCACTGATAGAATACAATGTCGCAAAGGCTATTCGAAGGCAACAGCCTCTCTGTGATAGTGTTTATACTTTCTGTAAACCCTTTGTCATTCATGTTATTGAAGTCTAAAAGATATCTCACTGGTTCACACGGAAACAGAAACACCAAAATTACACACTGTTTCTTTGTGGATGACATGAAACTTTATGCAAAGAATATGCAAGGGATAAAAAAAAAGAGGACGAAGAAATAAGGACCCACATTATGGTAGAAGCCATATCCACTCATAATAAAAAGGAATACTGGTGGAATGTCCCATGCAGACCTCAATAAAGTGTAAGCACAACAGACAGGAAATATATAAAATAGTAAAGAAATATATAAGGATTTGGGATTGAGAAGAGAAACTGTGTACAGTTGTGGAAATCTGCTGCCCAGCGGATGTTAACATTAAGCTGAAGATCAGTGAAAAAGGGAATACCTACACTGAACTATTGAGAAATCTGACGATACCCTATGCAGATTACAAGTTCAGGTTTGTACCTGTAATTACTAGCGCACTGGGATATGTAACACTACCTAAATACCAATTTTGAGAAATTTGAGCTTGTCAATACCAGAAACGTAAAGCTAATTCAAAGATTACAGATCCAATTTCTCACTGGAACTGCAAAATTCGGTAAGACTTTCCAGAAGTTTATCATTTAAATATATTTGAGCGTGTCTATATATGCAACTATACGCATGAGAAAACGTACACAATGTAAAACAAGAATTTTCACATATACATACATACAAAACATACAAGTATGTATATACACACCAGTTCTATATTTATACTCTTTATTATTAATGTATATATGTGTGTGTGTGTATGTGCGTGTGCGTGAGTGTGTGCGTCTATGTATGCGTATATATATATATAACGGTAAGCTTTATGAAAATATACAAAAGACGAAGACAAGTTTACGGATATAAACAAAAGACGAAGGCAGGTGGAATACAAACAAACAATTGTATTAGTATGGCGCTCAGGAAATATAAATGAAACAAGTCTTTAACGTTTCGAGCCTACGCTCTTCAACAGAAAGATACACAGAAAAGAAACACAGAAAGAAGGAGAGAAAAAAATGCGCGAAGAAGCTAGCGAATCAACATGGCGATGTGATTTCGGCCAGAAGTCAAAGATCAAACATGAGACGCAATATATATATATGCGTGTTTATGTGTGTGTGTACATGTGTATTTATAATTGAAATAAGAGATCTAAAGATTCTCGTTAAAGAAAATCCTTTGTTGCGCTCAAATGATTCGAACTTAGACTCCGACACCTTTACCAGTTGGTTGGGTAATGTGTGACTGTAAGAGGAATCCAGGTGATCAGATACAGAAGCAGTTGTGTGGGTAAACAAATTAAATACAGCAGCTTGGGCTTGATATACAAAATATATGGTATATTTATATATGTAAAGAGAAAGAAAGTAAAGACTGAAGATTTTTAGACGATGAATATTTGAGCATAAATATATAAATATTTATATGTTAATAGATCAAACTTACACTGCGTACAGACGACAGAGAAAATTAAAGGGGAGGAGGCAAGGTGTTACAAATCCAACATCCGTTTCTGGGGCTCAGAAATCCGTCATAATATTTGTAGTTGTAGCTCATCAGAATATGTGGCCAGTAATGGAATCAAATAAACGTTGGGTAAGTTGACCCTTCCTCGTCAGGGTAGAAGCAAGATCTTACATTTCAGATCGTGATGCAGAGAAGTTTAAAGGGGGGGGGGGTTAAATGTGTAGAGCAAGCAGTTTTGGAGAGGGAGAAGTAGAAGTCTCGGTGGAGAGTGGGATTGTTGAGGCAGAGAAGGATGAGAGGATAAGGGAGTTGGGTGGTGAGTGGGAGGGGTGAAATGGCTAGTAATTGAAGGGTAGTTAGTTGTTAGGTTTGTGAATAGATGTCAAAATTTAGGGATATTGGTTATAGAACAATGGGAAGTTGAGACAATGTGAAAGATGTTGTGATCCTTAATGTCGGATTGTTATATCACTCTCTTCGCTATAACAGTATAGTTGTTAGACCAGTAATGACACGGCTATCTAAAACTGCCTACTTCGTACTCTGTCCCTCTCTATCTTTCTCTCTTTATATACTAACCGACGTCACCTTATTTATAGTGACTCACATATTACACGTGACGTGGGAGGGGTCTACCATTATTATTTCTATCCCAACAACATTTCCCCTTTTACGACTTTCTTTTTTTCTTATGGAGTGTCATTTTATTTCTTTTAATTGCAATACTCTTTATATCACCCCACTTCTCATTTTTGAGGGGTATTTTTTCTTAGTCACATATTTAATATTTTTTTCCGTTTGGTATCCACTTCCAGGAACCATGTACATCTTCTTTTTCTTACGCTTGTGCGCCTGGGTTCAATCACCTGTAGTGGTGTTGGTACTTGAAAAGTATCATATAGCCATTCTATTGGTTCTTCCATTCTCTTGGTTTCGTTCTCAACGAATCTTTATTTTCTTCAGTTGGTTCATGTATCTCTTGTATACGCCTTTTCTACTTTTTACCAACTATAGCATTTTCCTATGCATTTGGTGATCGCACCATCTTCCCAACTCTGTTTTTCATTCTTATATGCCTTCATAAATACCTTTTCACTAAGTTTGAAAAATCTTACTGTATTTTCCCTTGTAATTTTTCTTTTCCTGCCCGGTGGCAATTGTCGAAGACTGGTTTTATTTTCCTCGCAAACTTCAACTCTGCTGGTGGTATACCTGTTGGTGTATTTGGATTTGGTGTCACACGGTATGCTCTTCAGTATTATTGTAGAGCTACCACGCCCGTGACCTCCTTATTCGTCTTTCTCTTGAACGTATCGACAGAGCGTTCTGCTTGTCCGTTAGATCTCAGATGGTACAACACAATAGTTACATCCTCTACTGCGACTATTTCACAAATCTTTTTATATTCAAGAGACACAAATTGTGTTCCGTTGTTAGACACCATCGCCTCTGTCATGCCAAACCTCGCAAACACTTAAAGAGAAAAAAATTGTCGCATTTGAGGTAGTTGGGTTTTTACACTTTCAAATGTCAGACCATCTAGAGAAACTATCAACTACCACTGAGTAGTATGAACCGTTTATAGGACCAGTAAAATCGCAACATAATCTGGCGAGAACATTTTTTCCAGCATTTGCTGATGAGTTACTATCATTAATTACAGCATTTGTTGCTGTAATATTAATTATTGTTGTTTTTGTAGCGTCTGATGTTGTTCTTGCAATTGCATCTGCTGCTGCTGTTGTTCTTTCCGTTGCTGCTGTTGCTGTTTTTGCAACTCGAGCGAATTGGCCACCAAATTTTCCGTAATTCTGCGATTTTTTTCCCGTAAAATTCGCACAAAAGAAAAACTTTTGTTTGATAATTCCTCGTGATTTTGTTCATTTCTCGTCGCATCTGTTATAATCCTTAATGTCAGATTCTTAACGCCCTCTTCGGTATAGCAGTATAGTTTTTAGACCAGTAGAAACACGACTAAAACCGTCTACTTCGTACTTTCTTTCTATACTAACCGACATCACCTTATTTATAGCGACTTCCCACACCACTCGTCACGTGGGATGGATGTGGCATTATTACTATTATTCCCACAACTAAAGGGAAGGGCAACTATTAAAGAGAGGGAAAGGTCAAATTTATAGATTCTGATGGTGTGGCTAAGGGTCAATTCGACAAAAAGAAGTTAGTTGGCGGAGGAGGGAAATTACTAAGGTAAGTAGAAAGGTATGAGAGAAGATAGAGGGTAGTGGACAGAGTAAGTGAGGGGTAATTTGGTAGTTAAGACAGCAGCAGTTATTGCTAGAGGCTTTAGGTTGAAGAGGGGGATCAAGTAATGTAGGTGGGTTGTCGGTGAAGGAGAGTACTGAGGTATGTAGAAGTGTATGAGAGTAAAGGAGGGAAGAGGAGTAGATAGACTGGTACCGAGAGCAGTGAAGTAGTTGTGGGTGATTTGGGTTGTAGAGAGATGGAGAAAAGGGGAAGAATACAAGGTGTGAGGATGGGGTGACTGTAAGGGGGTACGATGTACAGGGTGAAACGAATGTGCAAAGGTAATCATAAAAAGGAATAATTCCGTAGAAAAAGTGTATTAATGCAAGGGATAAGTTGCTAGTGAAACCTAGTTGCATCTTACGGTCAATAGTAATCCGATTACATAGATTTAACAAAATGGGAAAATGATGAGTGAACCTGTGTTTGCAAGAGAGTATTACATCTGGGAATCTATTAAATAATGAGGGGTTGTGGTTGCGAAGGATGCTTAGCGATTCCCTTAAACACAACTTACAAAAGCCGAGATTAGTGTCGTATGGGGAACCTCTCTTACGATGGACCAGAGTAAGGTATGGGGAATATTTCGATATTTGAGTTTGTGCATATAAGTTGCTAAGGAGGCATATCATTTAGAATTAGATTAGAGAAAGCAAGTTCGTGCGTGCTCGATGGTGGTGCCTGAAATCAACGGTGCTGCCTATGTAGACCGTTTTTTTGGTGGGAGCGTGGTGTTACTACTCGGCATTTGTAGATTATATTTTTGCATAGTCAAGAACCTTAAGAGGGTAAAGTTGAGACACCCAGAAATTGCAGGTTTTTCTGCCTCACCTACGGTTGCAATCTATCGACGGGAAGGTCAGGTTCGTAAGATATGTTATCAACAAAGCGGAACTGGGGGTATAATCAGTACCAGTATTGGATTGGGAAGGGATATCATCACTGCTATATGTAGTCATATGGGTAGTATTGTAGAGCGAGGCATTACAGTGGGGAGGCGTGTTGTGACGGTAATGTTACTAAGTGTTGTATTATTGCATCTAATTGGATTGGGTTGGGGTCAGTAGTAAAGATTGTAGGGTTTAAAGACAGGTTTGAAGTGTGTGTCAGTTAGATGAGGGTAATTATGGATCCTAAATTGGGCATGGGGGAGATGGAGATTTTAATAGATGATTTGCCAAAATACAGAAGAAACGAATGACAATAATGACGAGGAAATTGGATACAAGAAAGAAAAAAGGGAAGGGTAGAAGAAGAGGAAGAAGAAGTATGAGGATGGACATGATGATGATGATGATGCTACTGAATATGATTATAAGAAAAAGAAAAACAACAGGCTGAGATGAAGATAATCATAAAGGAAAAAGATGTCAATAGTTAGTTGTTAATGATGAAGATGACTAGGATTATGAAACTGATGAGGATGGATATTGTGTAGATGAAAAGATGAGGAGAGGAGCAGAGGGAGAAGACGATGGTGATGATGATGACAAAGACAGGGGCAACGACGACAGTGACGACGACAGTAATGAACATGATGATGATGATGATGATGATGATGATGATGATGATGATGATGATGGTGATGGTGATGTGTGATGATGATGATGATGATGATGATGATGATGATGATGATGATGGTGATGATGAGTACGACATCATGATATTGAAGGCGATGATGATGACGATGATAGATAGATGGAGATTATAGAATTAATAGCCCCTGTGGCTAATAAAGAAAGGATTATTATTATTATATTATTATTATTCAGTAGTTTTATTTTTATAGCGTGCTTTCACTTCACTACCGAGCGCAGCTCTGTGTGCCTTGGGTATGTGCTGTGATTTGTTGTGATGCTCTGATGGTTATTGTATGGAAAGTGTTCTGCGTAGGATGTGTGCAGTGCCTAGTAGTGCAATTTTCTGTATGTTATATGTGTTTGTAAGTCCTGGTGTTTTTGTTATGTATTTGTCTGAATATTTTTTTTATCATGCCTAATGCACCTACTATGATAGGAATTGTTTCTGTTTTCAGATTCCACATTCTAGTTACCTCTATTTCCAGGTCTTTGTATTTTGAAAGTTTCTCCATTTCTTTTAGAGACACGTTGTCATCTGCCGGTATTGATACATCAATTAGAAAGCATTTTTTTTCTTCATGATCTCTGACAACTATATCTGGTCTGTTGGCCTTAATTTCTCTATCTGTGTGTATCGGCATATCCCAGAGTATGGTTGCTTCTCGTTTTCTGTGACCTTTTCTGGTGTGTGCCTATACCATCTTTTTTCTGTTGTTATTCCATAATGTTGGCATAGCTTCCAATGTATGTAGGTTCCAACTGTGTCATGTCTGTGAATATATTCCTTCTTAGCCAAGACTGGGCAGCTAGAGATAATATGATTTATTGTTTATTGTCCATCTCCACATATCTGCAGTTACTTGTAATATTTCTTTTCGTTACATGTTTTTGGTAATTTCTGGTGGGGAGGCTTTGTCTTGTGATGCAATTAAAACCCTCTGTTCCTGCTTTGAGTCCTGAGCTTCTCAACCATTGCTGGGATTTTTTCTTTGTTTTTTTTTGCGTTTAGTTTAGTCCAGTATTTACCATGAAGGGGCTTTTCTTGCCATCATTTTATCATGGTTCGTTTCTGTTCTATTTTTAGTTTGGATTTCATTTGTTTTATAGCTTTTGTTGTTTCTTCATCTTCTTCTTCATGTTTATTAGGTGGTATGATTTCTTGTTTGTATTTGTCAGCTTCCTTAAATACTGAGAACATTTTTTTGTTTTGCTCGTGTTTTGCCGCTATCTGGATCAGTTTTCCTTCCTTCTGAAGTAGATATTTTTGCAGTCCTATGGTGGTTATTTTATAGTAGTTTTCCAGCTGTATAAGGCCTATCCACCTTCTATACGTTGTATATATAGTCTTTCTATGTCAGATTTTGGGTGATGCATCCTAGATCCTGTCATATTTTTCTTGTTTTCCGATCTATTTTGGTCAGTTCATTTCGTGTCCAGTAAGGATATTGTAGCTGTAACTTATAACTGGGACAGCTAAAGTGTTGATACCTATTATCTTGTTTTTTAGCATTGAGCTCTGTGTTAGTATTGATCTAACCGTCTATAATATTCTTTTTTTATTTTCTCTTTCATTGGTGTGTGGTGTGTCTTATCTAGTTCATGGATTCCTAAGTATTTGTAAGTTGGCTTTGGTCTAATTCTTTTATTTCATTGGTTTTATCTAGTGTGATGTTGTTACTCTTAACTAGTTTTCCTCTTTTCAGGGTTACTTTGGCGCATTTTTTTAATCCAAATTCATATCTATTTCTTTGGTAATCCATGAACTGTCTTAATAGTGTTTCCGCTGTTTGTCATTTGCAGCGTATAGTTTTAGGTCATCCATATATAAAAGGTGGCTGATCGTTTTGCCGTGACATTTATATCCGCATCCAGTTCTATTTAGCATATCAGATAGAGGTGACAGTGCCAAGCAGAAAAGGAGTGGAGAGAGCGGTGTCTCCCTGGAATATTCCTCTCTTAATGGGGATGTCTTGGTTTTCATGTGTCCCTCTTTTGTTTGGAGGTGTAGGACTGTTTGCCATTTATTCATAGAGTGCTCTATGAATTTATGATTGTTGGTGCTACTTTGTAATGGCTAGTGTTTCGAGGATCCATGTGTGGGGGATGCTATCAAACGCCTTTTTGTAGTCAATCCAGGCCATACTGAGGCCTTTCTTCTTTCTGTGGCTGTCTTCAGTTATGGCTTTATTAATCATTAGTTGATCTTTACAGCCATATGAGCCTTTGCGGCATCTTTCTGCTCTTCTGGGAACAGTTTGTTTTCGTCAGGTGCTTGTTCAGCCTTTGTGATATCACTGCAGTAAATGCCTTGAACATAGTAGGGAGGCAGGTTATTGGTCTGTAGTTTTCTGGTTTTCTGTTCATTTGATTTGGGAATTAAGATGGTTTCCCCTTCGTGAGCCATTCAGGCATTGTCTCTGGCTCTGCTAGTACGTGTTAAAGTTTTCAGCCAGCTTTTTGTGCATCCTGTTAGATATTCAACCAGAAGTTGGGGATCTTGTCATGCCCAGTGCCTTCCAGTTGCTTAGTCTTTGCAGTGCCTGGGTGACCTCTTCAGTTGTTATGGGGGTCCAAAGTTGTTCAGATGCCGAGTTTGTTATTCTGATACTCCTTTTTTTTGGTGGTTCGTTCGCCGACCATATTTCTCCCAGAATTCTTCCAATTCTTCTGCCGTGGGTGCTGCAGTGACTTCTATTTTATTTTTTCCCAGTTCTTGGTAGAACTTTTGGGGTTGGAGTTGAACTTTTGTTTTTCTTCAAAGAAGCGTTGGCGTTTCTTGTACCGGCGGATCCTTTGTGCTTTGGCAAGGATATCTTGCTTCAGCTTTTCTTTTATTTCAGGCAAATCTTTTTTCTGTGATGTTATATTGCGGAGTATTTTTTCTTTTTTCTTTTTTTTGCTCAGTAGCGTTGATTGTTGCTGATTTCATTAAGAATCGACAGGTCTTTTCTAATTTTTTTATTTTGCTTTGGATGTTATTTATCCACAGGGTTTGTTTGGGTGGTGGTACCGGTTTGGGCGGGTTTGGGTGAGTATCCAGCTTCTTTTGTGGCTGCAGTGGCTGCTGCGTATATTAGGTTATTTAGCTCAGTGATATCACTTTTTTGTTTCAGTGGCTATCAGTTCAGTGACGGCTAGGTTTGTATGCTGTTTATAATAGGTGTGGTTATTTTGTTTATTTTGATTCTGGGAGGTATGTCGGTGGTCCATTTTGAGCTCTGTGGTTTTCAGTCCTTTGATTATTTTATTTTTTATTATATATTATCATAATCATTAGGCTCCCCTTCGTTGTTTACATCGTGTTTGTTGGGAATGTTGCGTTTGTCTTCGTGTTTTACAGTTTCAGTGTTATATTATGGGGCATTGTTGTGTGGCTTCTATCACATTTTCCTGGTGTATGTTTTCTTTTAGGTGTTCTATTTCTATTTCTGATATTTTTTGTGTGAGAATGTATCTTCGTACGTTAGCTAAGATTAGGGTTCATTGCTGTATCCAAGTCTATATCTCTATTATTTCCTTCCATATTTTATATGTATGTGTTGTTGTATTTTCATTTTTGGGTAGAGTACTGCTGTGAAGTATGGTGTAAGATAGAAATGTATTCCTCACGTGTCCATTTACGTCTTTTGGGTTTTTATTTGCGGGACATGGGTAAACGTCCGGCCCATTATTTTGACGGTCGTCATTTTCGTAGGGTACCGGTCCGTTTATTCTGTTGTCATATTATTTCGCACGTGTAGTTTTTCGTACATTTTTTGTTGTAAGTTTAATGTACGTACCGCTCGATTGTTATTCTTTGGGTTGAATAGTATCGGTGGCATTTAATTCTTCGTAGTTTCCTTTGTACATGGTTTGGGTCGGGAGATGATCGTGATGTTTCACGCATGTTTACATGTGTTGCGTTTAGAGGTGGAGATGATATCGAGTCAAAATACATCATTTCGTTTCGAAAATAGTAATAAATTTCAATTAGTATTACTTACTCGGATATAGTCCAATTCTTTGTTAGTAATCTTTGGCTCCATAGGGTGTCCTTGTTTTCGATGTTGTGGATAGATTTCGGAGCCTGTATTTTCCTTCTTACATCTTAAACGTCCCCGGTGTTATTTTCTTAAACGTCCCCGGTGTTATTATTATTACTATTATTTTATTATTATTATTATTAGTATTATTATTATTATTATTATTATTATTATTATTATTATTATTGTTATTATTAATTTTTTTATTTTTATATTTGTTGTTGTTGTTGCCTTGCACAGCTTCTAACGCTGGAGATGTACGACAGTGTCCAGTTGTTCACTACAAGTGTACTAAGGTAACACCTCTTGTTATTCGAGCACCTTCCGGAGTATTCGAGCGGTTCCAAGCAGTGCTATTTTCTGCAAGTGCTCCACTCTTATTGCATCACTTTTTGTTCCACTTACTTCTCGAGATTTTTACTCACTGTTCCCAGGGCCCCGACAATTATTGGTACTACTGCTACCTTTTTCATATACCACAACTGCTTAACTTCCCAAGCTAACCTGTCATATCTCTCGACTTTTCTTTCTTCCTTATCCTTGTTGTCAGCTTGGCATGCTATATCTATGATCCAACATAGTTTATTTTCTTTCTCAATTAAGACTATGTCAGGCTTCATATTCTCTATCATCACATGGTCGCACTGAATCATAAAATCCCATAGGATATTTGCATTTCTATTTTCGGCGATGCCTTCAGGTTTGTGGTCGTACCAATTTTTGGCTCTGTCACGTCCATACTTGGTGCAACGTGTCCGATGGACAAGCCCGGCTATATTGTCGTGACGTCTCTTATATTCCTTCTAGGCTAGTGGCGTACATTGGCTGCTAATATGACATACGGTTTCACCGTTTTGTCCACAGATTCTGCACTTATCACTTTCTGATGTGTTGTCTATTTTGTAATTTATGTAATCTATTGTTAGTGCTTGCTCTGGGGCAGCACAGATTCTGGCCTCCTTTTCCGGTTTTAAATCACTTTTAGTCATCCACAGCCATCTTTTTCTTTGTATGTCGTATCATGCATTGACCATGCATTCTTTTCTTTTGCCACCTATTTTCAGGTTCATTAGTTTTCAATTTCTTTTATAGTGCTTTATCTTCGTATTCTTTCATTCTACGCAAGCCAAACCTTCCTACTTCTAATAATAGCGGCTCTGTGACGTTTTTTACATACCATTTTATGTTGTTTTCTTCTGCTCTAATGCTGTGTAAATAATAATTCTAAACACAGCATTAGAGTAAAATCATTATTATTATTATTATTATTATTATTATTATTATTATTATTATTTTATTACTACTACTATTATTATTATTATGATTATTATTATTATTATTATTATATTAATTTTATATTATTATTATATTATTATTTATTATTTATATTATTATATTATTATATTGAGTAAGTGAGTAGTGCATGCCATCAAAGTGACACTGGGTTAAAATATATGAAGCTCAGTATATCCATTATGACTACCCGTCAGACAACGATACAACAGGCACATGCATCACAACCATATTTGCGCGACATCTTAATTTCATATCAAGATTAACAGCGCATTACCTTACAGGTGGATCCCACTTAGAATTTTCTTCTGGTCCAGTAGCCTATCCCGCTCAAAAAGTCCCTGTATAAGGGTTGTTTAAGGATGTTGAACGAAACACCAAACTTCCAGCGGTGAATTTCCAAACCCCAAAGAATCCCTATCAACATATAGTATAGGATGCTCCACCACCACTTCTGCTCGTGATTAGAGATGCACATATCCTCAGCCACTAAGGGACTGGTCAACTGGTTAAGGTCAAACAACTGACAAGCAAATCTGTGGTATTGAGCCGGAGTATTCGAGCGGTTCCAAGCAGTGCTTTTTCTGCATGTGCTACACCCTTATTGCAACCCATATACATGTACTTCTCAAGAGTTTTACTAAATGTTCCCAGGGCTCCGACAATTATTGGTACTACTACCATCTTTTTCATCGCCTGCAACTACTTAACTTTCCAAGCTAACCTGTCATATCTATCGACTTTTCTTTCTTATTGTCATGACATACGGTTTCTCTATTTTGTCCACAAATTCTGCACTTATCACTTTCTGATGTGCTTTCTATTCTGTTTTTTCTGTGTATCATCATCATCACCATCATCTTCATCATCATATCATCATCATCATCATCATCATCATCATCATCATCATCATCATTATTATTATTATTATTATTATTATTATTGAGTGAGAGAACAGTGCATGTCATCAAGTGTAACACAGGGGTAAAATATACGAAGCCCAGTATAACCATCATGACTACACATGCATCACAACCATAAGTGCGCAACATGGTGATCTCATATCAAGATAAACAGCACATGACCTTGCAAGAGAGGCCCAGTTAGAATTTTCTTCTGGTCGAGTAGCCCAGCCTGCTCAAAAAGTCCCTGAATAAGGATGCTGAACAGACCAACCATGTTTCCAAAGGTGTATTATTCAAACCTCCAAGAATTCCTTCAATACACGGCTATGGTGCTCCTCTACTACTTCTGCTCGTGATCAGAGATGCACATATCGTCAGCCACTAAAGGACATGCTCACTGGTTATGGTCAAACAACTGACAAGCAAATCTGTGGTATTGGAGCAGAATATTTGCTGTAGCCCATCTTTTATACCAAGACAAAACAATGTAACATGATAACACTTCTAATAATTTAAGATCAGAAGCCATGGAGCCACTGTTATTATTATTATTATTATTATATTATTGTTTTATTATTATTATTAGAGTAAGTGAGTAGTGCATGCCATCAAAGTGACACTGGGTTAAAATATATGAAGCTCATATATCCATTATGACTACCCGTCAAACAACGATACAACAGGCACATGCATCACAACCATATGTGCGCGACATGGTGATCTCATATCAAGATAAACAGTACATGACCTTCCAGTGGGCCAGTTAGAATTTCTTCAGTTGAGTAGCCCCTCCCGCTCAAACGTCCCTGAATAAGGGTTGTTTAAGGATGCTGAAAGAAACACCCATGTTTACAGAGGTGAACTATTCAAAGCCCAAAGAATCCCTCTCAACACATGGCTATGATGATCCCCCACTAATTCTGCTCGTGATCAGA
>NW_021835243.1:0-42327 GCF_006345805.1 Octopus sinensis | reverse complement strand
CAATTACCGCAAAACCGTCCCCAAACACTGCATAAGGTATGGCAATAAAGACTCTCGTAATTAATTGCCTCAAGCCATCCTCTGTTTCAGAGTAGTATCGTCTGCATAACAGAGATTATTTATGTTGAGGCTACCAATCTTGATTCCGATATCATTTTCGCAATTTAACTCCTCCATGACTTTCTCCGTGTAAATATTAAACAGTACCGGGGATAGAATACAGCCTTGTCGGATGCCCCTCCCAATACCGAAACAGTCTCTGTCTCCATAAGGAGTCCGCACAAAACCCACCTGACTTTTCCACATTTTTCTCTAGTCCAGCAGCCACGAATATATCTTCTTAATGTGATTCATTTAATTTATATCAATCAGTAAATAGCCGACGCTTATTTAAACACCTAAAATAATTTTTTGCATTAAACTAAACTTGGATCATCGATAACTTTCAAAAATGATGCCGTTCATGGAAAGAGAGACGACTAATATCTTATAGATAACATTAACTAAATATTGGTCCTCCCGTTTTTTGTCAGATTTTTCAGCGCGTTTTATTGGTCCATTTGCTAATTTAATTATATCTTCTTTTGTGGAATGTTCGCCCGGGTAACTAAAATAATTGTATATGGAAACTTTTTTTTGCATGATTAAATGCCGGGCGAGATCTTGAACCAATCGTAGATATTTTTGTATGACATTTTTTCATGGTCGATTATTGAAATAAAATCCATTGTCCCGTCAAAACATACAAAAATGACTCGCTAAACATTTAGAAAACTTAAGTTTACAGTATATTCGCATTCCATTTTTATATGTTGTAAAAACTTGTGAATTCGCAGTTCTATCGTCAGGTGATCCACTCTTGAAGCATCTCTAAATGTTGAAAATATAAATAATTACGTGTACACATTTTTAATGTGTTCTACAAGATTTTTCGCGACTTTTACTGATCCACTGTATGTCAATACTGAATTTATTGATAACTGAAATATTTTTTTTCTGTGTCAAAGCCTAAATTGAGTAAAAAACTAGTATACATTTCTTTAAAGGGCCCGGCAGAGTTACTCGGCTGTCTGCAGCCACAACAACACCTCCTGCATATCTGATGGCCATAGCAGTTGTATGACTCTGAATCATCTCCTCATCAAACATTCGTAATTGGTAATAATGACGGCAAGTTTGCAAATATAGTTATTATGATATCGTGAGAATGGAAATTCATTCATCATCATCAATTTTATTTCATTTTATTATTTAATCATAAGACCACGAAGAGAGAAAGTTAAGCTAACTAGGCTAGGTAATCCTGGTCCCTACTGTTCTTGGAATTCTTCCTCTGGCTATCAGACTGTTATCCATGAGTGCTGAATTCTCTGTGTTTATTTATTTATTTAAACACAAAGAAACCGGACAAATAGTCACGTGATCCCGATGCACTTTGTCAGGCACCTATCAGGTAGTAAGACGTTCAGCCGATCCATGTTAGCTTATATTTCCAAGAACCATCTTTTCCAGGATTTTTCGACATGGACCATAATAGGGAAACCGGTCTAAAAGATGCAGGGTTGTCTCTAGGTCTTTCAGGTTTCATTATCGGCCTTATTAGTGTTTCCATAATAACGGTAACACATTTTTGTAGATCGAATGGTTGAAGATAGCTGATAGAAAGGTAACTTTTTCGTCACCAGAATTTTTTAATAGAATGACTGGGATCTTGTCTCACTAATTGGGATCTTGACTATTTTAACTATGGTTTACGAAAATAATCATTGATGGAATCGATCGACCCCAGTGCATCATTTGTGATGCAATCTTTTCTAACTCTAATTTGAAACCATTTTAGCTGAACAAGCATTTTTTTGGTTAGCACGGGGGAATAAAACGTTCAGGAAATGATTTCGAATGTTTAAAGGTTAAAAGGGTCAGATACAATATTAAAGGAACGCTTCCGAAGCATGAATTTACCTCCATTGACAAACCGCTACTATTTGGAATCATTCCAAGTAGCATATGAAGTTGCAAAATCGAAGAAGTGCCGAGACTCTTGTTAATTCGAAAAAGAAGCCTCTGTAAAAAATGTTTTCCATATACCTGAGACTTTTTTTAATGAAAATGATATTCCATTGGAATTTATCGGATCAGTTTGCACGGACGGTGCTCCAGTTATGCTGGGGAACAGGTCGGGCTTTGCAGCCCTTTTAAGAAAACATGTTCCAGATGTAAAAGTTACTCACTGTATTTTTCATCGACATACACTCGTATCAAAGTTCTTGCCTATTAAGTTGACAAATATTTTTTTGTTAAAGACTAAAGAAAACTGGTCATTGGTAGATAGCCAGAGTATTGCCTTTGACTATGGCTATGGATATTCGTTCTGTTAAATACCGTTTCAAATTCATGCGTCAAAATTGTGAATTTTATTCGAGGAAGAGCTTTGAATCATAGATTGTTCAAAGCATTATGTATTGATTATGATGCTGACACCACTGTTCTTTTGTATCATACTGACTTTAGATGGCATTCAAGAGGTCGTGTTTTAACAAGATTTTATATTCTCAGAGTTGAAATCAAGCAATTTCTATTTGAAAAAACTCTGAACTACTTGATTCTATCAAATCTCCTGATTTTGTTATTTTGGTGGCATATTTGGCTGACAATTTCAATCACCTTAACGAGTTGAATCTTTCAATTGAAGGGAAAGGGATAAGCATTATTAATGCTTCTGACAATCTAAATACCTTCAGGAATTAACTTTTGTTATGGACTCGCCGTATTTAAGACATTAATTTTGCCAATTTTCCAACGTTGGATAAAGTTGCTATTGATTCCGACTTGACTTTTGATAAAACTATTAAACAAATCAACAACAATCTTGAATGTTCAAAAAATTCATTTGATGAATGTTTTCTACTCGGAAATATCGAAGATTCTGATACACGGATCGTTAATCCATTTGTTTTCAAAATGGAAAAGATGGATGATAGAAACGAAGTTAAAGACGATTTGATTAAATTGCAAGCATCTACATCACTGAAAATGTTGTACGGCTCAAATACTTTAGAAGTTTTTTGGAGCGGTTTGCAAGCAGGTTCCCGAAACTTGGAAAGAAAGCACTGGAAGTTCTGATTCCATTTGCAACAACTTGGCTATGTGAATCTGGATTTTCATCTCTATTATGTATAAAAAATAAGAACAGAAACTCTCTTAGCCCTGAAAACAATCTCAGAATTGCACTAGCAAACAAAAAACCGCGTTTCGAAGAATTAATAAGACTAAAAGGCAAAAAAAATCTCAAGGAACCTAAATATTTTTTTAATGATCATTTTAATACAAATATCTGTTAGATTTAAAAAAGTTGGCTTTTTAAATTTTTGGGGTCCTTGATTTCTTTGATTTTTTCTAGTGTTTCCTTGATCGTCATGTGGTTCACCTTCTCGTGGAGACGATTGGATGCTGATTCTCCTTCAGTAACAAACAGAACCAACCTTTTCCTTGCCAACCAACATGTCAACGGTTTGGTTGGCAGTGGCTACGAGCGTCAAGCTTACGTTCCCTGACTCTGTTGTTGATTCGGTGTGGAGATGTGGAGCAAAACCTGAATCTATTAGAACACTAACCATCCTTCAACTAAACATTAACGGGATCTCTAAGAAATGCAATGACCTACGCTACTTTCTTCACACGAACTCTATTGATATAGCGTGGAGAATAGTGAGACCAAACTTACTGAGAGTTGAATTGTAGCGTGCAAGCATGCTCGTTTTTTCTGTGATGCGCAAAAATGACAATCTTAAAGCAGAAAAAAAGTTCTGCTAAACGATCGCGAAAAAAAGTACTCAGGTAGCCCATGAGGACGGCTGGCGTAACGTTGGGAAACCTAAACGTGTCGCTTGCCGTCCAATTTCTAACAATTTAGGTACTCGCAATTCGTCTTCGGAGATGGATCCGCAGACGAAGAAGACCGCTCGCGCCGGGGGTAGAATTACCTTCGGCGTTGTAGCACGACTAGAGGTCTTTCCCACCTGTGAAAAGGGATATTCCACTATTCTCGACGACTTATATATCCCCCCGATTTCGTCATGTGATCCTAATTATACTCCGAACTTACTGCCTCTTTTTTCACTTGAAACTGTATTCTTTGTGGCGACTTCAACGCCCATTATTCTCTTTGGCTATCCACAAACAAAACCGATAAACGAGGCCAACAAATCATAACTGATGCAAAAGAATTGATCACTTTAAACAATCATCTTCTGCACACCCGCTGTGAAATGCGTCCTGGAGATTCAAACACATCTGGCATTACCTTATGTTCCCCAAACATAAGACCTACTAACGGATCACAATCCTATTCTAATTAAAATAAATCATCACTTTGTAAAGAAGAGAATTATGAAGACCTACATTAACTACAAACGTGGGAAATAGGATTCCTTCAGGAATGACACTGAGCGTATATTCAGTAACTTTTCTTGCTCCTCCTTTCGATCATTTGATTCTGCTGTTGCTTTCTTTACTAATATACTTCTTTCTGCGCACAAAAGATTATTCCCTGCGGTTCATCAAAAATCACGGCCTCCATTATCCTCCCCCGATCATTGAACTATTCAAAAAACGAAGGAGGCTCAAATCGACGACATCTATAAATGGAACTGCGGAATATCTAGCAGAAATTAATAAACAAATCGACGAACTAATCAAAAACATAAAACTGAAAAATGAAATGATTTTTTCACATCTATATCCCCACATACTGGATCCCGTGTTTTCTGGAGATCTCTCAAGAAAATTCACACAAGGCAAACATGCCCTCTCTCACATGCCACCGGCATCTCGTCCAAAAAATCTTTCCTATCCTTTCGGGATCAAGCTAACATCTTAATTCGTCATTATGCAAAAATTAGTCACCTTCCTACATCAGTTCAACTTAGAGCCTAAACTATTCCTACCCCAAACATCTCTGTTTCATAAGAAAATCTCATATAATTCCAATGTCAATTCTACACACTTTATTAACATCCCAGAATCACTTACCAAGCAGCTTGTTGTTAACTCGCGAAATTCTTACGCCAGAGGTCCGGATGGTCTTGTCATCCACCATCTAAAAAATCTGGGTCCAAATGACTTTCTGGCCCTGACCAATTTAATCGAATACTCGATCAACCATGGTTTGGTTCCTATGCTTTGGAAAAAATCTACCATCATCCCTATTCCAAAACCAAATCGAGATACATCTGACCTTTTCGACCTATCTCTTTGATTTCAGTGGTTTAAAAATAACAGAACGGGTAGTACTGAGCATCATAAAACCTTTCCTCCTATTTGCTGAATCTCAACACGGCTTTCGTTCTTTGGATTCCACTTCCACCCATCTCTCAAGACTGACACATTGCGGATGGGTTTAACAATCATAATCCTCCTCAAAATGCAATTGAACGCCCTTGTTATATGAGGCCATCCACCGCGAGAAATCCTTCCAAATCTTTGTCTGACAGAATGAACCACTTCTGTGGCCCACTGAATCTTGTCGGAACTTGTGACTTGATCGATTACTGCTTGCAAGGTAAGCAGGCCTTCGTGGCCTACTTGGGGAGAAGGGTTGTGAGATAAGGCAAATTCTTTGGCATTGGGCCACTTCATCTACGTTCTCACTGGCTTTTCTTTTCAATTGATTCGTAGGTAGGCCCTCAGGTAACGTTTCACAGAGCTCAGTCGAAACGAACATGCACGCACAACAAGAATTCCATAATATATCACATTTAGGTAAATAAAATGTAAACCCTCCCGTTATCTTTTGCGGGGCTCAGCATCCGCTTATGTTCCGACTTATCGTTCCCTGCTTTTGTCTCGTCCGTCTCCTCGAGCCACACACTCGGACTCAGGCAATGTGTCCCGCACACGTGTCGTTGTGGCTGCACTGTTGACCCTTTCGGTCTGCATCCTTTATCGTGCAGGAGGAGTGCTGGACGTTTTCCGAGGCCTTCCCGATGTTAATAATTCACTCATTAATATATATCGGTCTGAATGTAAAATATATAAATTATTGTTGGGTTGATTTATTGAAATTCCAGTTAAAGTGATAGATAAATGTAATCCAGCACATTCCAAGACAAATTTAATGGTCCCAACGAATTTATTTTTTGATAAAATTCTAACGTATATAAAGTAGGACTATTTCCTTAGATCTTCTATTTGAACTAAATTAAGTGATCTAGGACGGGAACACAGACAACAAATAAGCAAAAATCACTGTCAAAGCTTCTATTTTGAAAAAAAAATCCAAGACCTTTGGTATATCAAAAGAAGGATGTGTTTTCATTCTATACTCATAACTTAAGAGACAGATTTGTCGTTGTAGAGCGGCCAGATGTATGCTAAAAATCCAACAATTGTAGGACATACGAAATTAACATGTTTAATAGAAATTAACAAAATTAGAACTGTATTAGAATTTACAATAATTTATTTATTATATTAATTTTTATTATATTCTATTAAAAATTTAAAAGAGTAAATAAAATATTTACTAGCTTCTTCTTTGTGATAATGTCGAATTTTGATGAGAAAGATTGGAATACAGCATTCGTAAAGAATTATTTTCGGGAACTTAAATTTGACCGTGATCGGTGTGAGTATTGCCACAGGCTGTTGCGGAAAACATCTGCAAGTACATATGTACAAGGTGGACTGGTGCGTGGTCATTATAAATGTCTGGCCGCCGATTGAATTAAGATTAACTTCAATTAATTTAATTGATGGAAACGACCGGAGGGAGACAGCTGGCTCTTCCAGCGAATCTCGGTCGCGGTGCTCCGCGGAAACTGCCACTCGATACGCACTGCGGCGACTTTGAGCTGACTTCCAGGCTCTTTATAAATTCTGGTAAAGAGTAAAATTTTGGTAACTATTTTTTAGTCTGGTCAACTTTTAAAAGTCGCGAAAATTTGCAAACTTCACAATTTCGAATAAATTTTCTGATAATGTCATTCTTGACTGAAATATCTTTGTCGACATTCATATTCAATTTTATTACTCCTCCGTGTGAAAACTCATGTAATGATTTCGCCACAAGCTCCATTTCGGTTTCATCATCGAGGGATATGACTAACTTGGGATCACTAGATTTAAGATAAAGTCTGTAAATTTATTACAAATTTACAGTACCTGTCATTGATAATGGTGAAATTCTCCATTTTCTTTATAAGTCTATATTTTCGGTGCCTTGGAAGATTTTCGGGAGATTTATCATGTAAAGCATTTTTTAAAATTTGATATTCAACGCAATCTTTTACAAAACCCTTGTAAGAAGCCATTGCAACAAAATAATCATTCATGCTAAATATCACGCTAGAAATTAAGGTTTGCCATGATAACATTTATAAATAAAAAACTAATCTAATAGGATAAATACCGATAAAAATCGAATATATAAAATTAAATGTCGGATAATGATCAAGATATTTTCAAGGGCCAAAAATGTTCTCGGCCAAAAAGTTTTACAGTATTGTGGAATCCCAATCGAACAATTTGCAATGATTTTTTCTGCATTTCTGTAAAAATTCCGTATTTTCTCACGAGTTAGATTTGTCATAGAATATTCTAACAGATTTTGTAATAATAGTGCTCGAAATTCCATCAGCGTTCCATTTCCTGCTGCATGAACATATAGTTGAAAGGGTATTTAGTGCAGTCTCCAATATTTTGACCAAAAAAGAAATAAATTACAAATTGTGAATAAAAGAGATTTGAGATTTAAATAGTGAAGATGACATAAAGAAACTAACAAATTCTCATCAGGCACAAGGCAATCATTAAATATTCGATAATATTAAAATGAGGCAATTGTCGGAAAATTTGCCAAATAAACCTTCCCTAGTCTTCCGTTCCTCTCGAGATGATAAATATTCGACTACAGAAATAAATCCATCAACGATCCGGAAATTAGGAGTACGCTATAGGCATTCTTGTTTGTCTAAACACGCTTAGCGTACTCCTAATTTCCTGATCGTTGATGGATTTATTTCTGTTCTGAGTTATTCTGATTGTTAAGAGTTTTTTTAACTGAAATGCAATTGTTTCTCTTTGTTCATCCTTAGTTTTCTCAGATAATGATTTGTGAATAGTTCTAAAATGGCGTTTTATAGAAGATATTCGGCAAGCAATTTGGCCGGAGCACAACACACATAAAGCTTTGTCTCCTAAAAATAAAATATTAACCTGTGTTCAGCAATCCATATTCTTTAATCCATGAATTTTGAAATGTTCTGCCATTTGATTTAGCTTGCTTTGATTTTTTAATAACAGTATGCTTAAGAACTGACATTTAATAATGTAACGTGTAGCGTAATAAACTGTAGGAGGGTTAACCTTATTAAAAATTATTATAATACTATTTAAATAAAACAAAGTGTTAAAATTAAATAAAAGAATTAATATCCTATCATATTTTAATAATTTAAAAAAGAAATTCAAAATGTGCCAGAAAAGAAACCTCGGGGCTACAGGGCCTAAAACACCACCACCGCGCCCTCACAGAAATTGTGCCGGGACAAAGGAGGAGCACCGGGCAAAGTTGAGGACCCTCCTCAGAGAAGCCGGGATCACCTGATTAATTAGTTTTATGTTTTGGACGGTGATCTTGGTTCTAATAATAATAATAATAAAGTGCCAGTGTTTTGCCATCCCTGCCATAGGTCAACACGGGTAACACCATGGCGTTAAACACGCGTAGCCAGGCACTTCTTCGCAGGCGGAAAGCACGCAACGTGCCTAGTCGCTGCATTGCATGCATTTTCGTACGTGCAATGTGATCATCAAACTTACCGGACGGGTTGAACAGCACACCCAAATAAGTCATCCGATCAACTGCAGCGATTCCTGACCCGTTAATGGCATTATTCACATGTCGTAACCAATCAATACAAATGGGATTATTTGTCCAAAATTTTTTATTTTTTTTTATGTTCTGAAAGCAAGAAAGAAATTAAAGATAGCTAAGTTAATTAAAGGCCTCACGAGACACCCGACCAGCCTCGCGAATGGCGAAGCCGTTCCCTCGGATCACAGCAATCGACAGACGTTCCAGGAGCCAAGAATACTCTCTTGGATCGTGACTAGTCCTTGAAATCCGTCGACCGAGCGAGCGAAGGAAGCGGAGTGTCTTGGGACCGAAGATCCCGGAGGACTCCACGGCAATTGGAGTAAAGAGCAGCGAGTTGGAGAGGTGGCCGTACTTGAGAATCTTTCGCTCCTCGGCCTGGCTGGAAGCGTGCCCAGGATTGGCGGCGGACAGAGCGAGATTTCCCAGCGAGAACGTGTCCGAGCAGGTAGAATCCCAAATAAGGGATTTCCCCTGCTCGTAGGGGAAGGTGGACATGCCGTCAGGGCGTTTGCCATCCCCTCTATCCAATCCAACAGGTTCAAGGATTGACGGGATGCCTGCTGAAGCGAGGGCTCTCTGTATGACTGAGTTGAGTTCACTGTGACGGGGGGCACAACCTGCACTCCGCCGGCAAGCGAGGGGATGCAAACCGTACTCGTCAACAGTTCCCCCACAACGGCATTTGTGCGTCTGGCAGATTTTCAGCCCGACACGGAGGGAGATTGCAATTCTTAGGCATTCCTTGTCCAACAGGTTCCCGATGGAAGGGAGAGGGAGAGCCTTTAACCAGACACCGCTGCCTTCACAGCGACCTGCACGGAGGCAAGCGACACGGTGTTGATTGGAGACAGGAAGCAGGCCTTCGAAGATTGCCTGACAAGAGATTTCGTCCCATTGACGCTGTACAGATTGAGAGTTGGGCAGCTTCGAACCAAACCGAGCCTCCCACCGACCACGGGCTGCAGAGTAAACTTCGGACAATTTCCGTTCGGGGAGGTTTCTAAGAACGATGTCTGAGAGAGTACGAGAAGCGTGATGAGCGGATAGGAATGCGGGAGGGCAAGATCGGAATAGGATCTCAAGCCAAGGCCGCCCCAGCGCACAGGCAGGGATGCCTGAGTCCAGCCTGGATCGTCGAAAGCCAGATTGCAAAGAGAGCTCGTACCGAGGCTGAGGATATTGTCAAGGTCGGAAAGAAGGTCGCCTCTTTGAAAGCAGGGTGCACATCTTAGGGTGTAAAGGATCTTAGGGACGGAAAAGTGGTTTCGGAGGAGGAAAAAAGCCACATGAGGCTCGATGACTTTAAGCTTGTCGATCATTTTGGATAAGTGTGAAATTTTTCCAGCGAGTGAGCATTCGAGGGCAGAAGGCCCCATGGGGGCACCGAGGATCGTAAGATTTGATTTGTCCGTAATCCGGACGTCTGAGAGAATGCCTCGGCACGTGGAAATTGAAGCAGTGAAGTCACTCGGATTTAAGGCAATGTTCACGATTTTGGATTTATCGGCGTTTATAGATAGGCCGATGTCCGAGAGGGAAGGGAGGATAACACGAAGGTCGTCAAAAACAGCATCGGGGGGACCGGAAATGGTTGCGTCATCCAGATACCATATGTTAACTGGGGATCGAACAAAGTGAGCGATACTGTTAACGCCCAAGGCAAAAAGGACAGGACCCAGGGGATCTCCCTGCTGGACCCCGGTGGCCGAATAAATAGGTATATCGTTGAACATAAGGATACTTGAGCAAGCATAAGAGAGATGCACAAGGGGATAGGCGAAAGGGACTAATTCACGACAGCACTCCAGAAGGTGGTCCCGCCTGATGGAATTGAATGCGTTGGAAACGTCCAATTTGACCATAATAAACTCCTCAATGATTCAGTTAAGTCACGAATTGAGTGGACAGCAGCTTCGCAGCCGTTAGGAACGCCGACCCCGAGTTGGACAGGCAGAAACTTCGAGGACAAGCAGGGAACAATGGCTCGACACAGAAGTTTAGCGGAGAGCCTCCGGAAAATATTGCCCACGGCGATGGGCCTCACGCCGTTGTCCTTTTTCCCGAGGGCAGTAAGGTTGGCGGAAAAGAAAATATAACGAGCAAAATCGGGGAGGGAACCGGAGATGAAGCGGCAAAAATATGCTTAATCAATTTAAAGAGCTGTAGCAATTGACTGGCCGTGTGATATTTGGTGACTATTCTTTCGATGTCTATCACGAACACAAAAATTTGGCTGACGCTGTCAGTATACTTTCCGAGCGGTCTTTGATCTATCGCTGACTACAGATCACCAGCAGTTAATAAGAGAGCTTTTCTTAGGATAATCTAATTAGCTTAATTTGTAAATCAGTGATGCAATATTCACTAAATCAGAAACATAAGAATTCAATCAAGATGGACGTTTGTTAAAAACTTAAATCTATATAAAAACAAAGAGAACATAGACAAAATTAAAATTCAGTTTCTACAGGGCTATTTCAATAAATGTGGCTCTTTCAATCAAATTTTTTTGGCGTTCGAAAGTAGCGTCCGACGAACAGTTCACAAAGGACACGATGGCATTGCTCAACTTCAAATCCTCCACAAACGGTACTCTTTCTTAACCACATGAGACATCCTCGCTGTCGGGAGTATCCAAGGCGTGCTTAGATTATACTCTCCAAACATGATAGCGATAGGGCCGAAGCAAATCTCGAACTCTTTATAAAGCGGTTGATTTTGCAATTGTTGAGCGGGACTTTCACTCAGTCATTTGTTTTATGTTTATTTTGGACAGGAACGATGACCAGACGTGTCTGGCCGTCCTAGAGCCTCAAAGACTGCTGTTTATATCTGCACCTCCAAAATTGAGAGATTTAATGAGATTAAAATAGCCAAAAATTACACTTTTGTGGTCGAGTTTAGTGGAGATTGGACAGACCTGCAGTCCACACTGGCAGTCGACTTGTTTTTCTTTTTCAAAGTTGACCAAAGTATTAATTGTGCATCTATTTGCTGGTCAAATGCACATTTTAAAAAGATTTCATTTGCCTCTGCACATGATGCGTTTTGACATCCCCGACATGTTCGAAGGATATCTCAAAGTCACTTTCAAATCAGCCAAAATACTTGATTTGGGTGGCTTCATAAAAAATATTCCAAATAATCAAATAAAGATCACCGCATCGAGGATACACTCCTTTAAACCACGCTGAGATTCCCAAGTGGACAGACAGTCTCCATCTCATGGAGTATTTCTGTTATGTCGATGAATTAGGCCAACATTCGTGCTCTATTCAGGCCAATGATTACCGAAAACTGTGGTTGGTCTTGGAGGCACTGCTGACCTCATTAAAGGACGACTAATTCCAACTAACTCACAGCGGGGATATCCCTACAGGTGATATTTTCCATTTGATTACACAACACAATAAAGTATGACGTTATAATTGTCACAAGTTTTGTGCACAATTGAGGAAATTACAATTTGAGGTTACAATCAGATAATTTAGTTAGTATTATGTTTATGATATCTATGTAGCCTGGCGGATTGCCAAACTGTTTCCCCGGATAATGGCAATCGAGAACCGAAATTACGACAAGAAATGAGCGACTACTGCCAACAGATGCGTTCAGTAGAAAAGTGTTTGCTGTCCAAAGTACGTGACCCAGTCACTTGGCCACTACGAGTGGGTGTGTGTGAGGACCTAACCAACAAACTGAATTATTGCCCCACAAATGTTGTTGATTGCTTGTACTGATCAAGTCAATTCAAACAAGCGTGAACGAACTCAGGATCAGTACGGTTGGTCTTTCTTCTTGTACTTCTCTAATTAATCTGATCAAACAGCAATTTGCTGAAATCATTACTTAGGCTTTTAAATAATGTCACTTGGTTAGGTTAAAGGTCATTTATAAAACGCCTCAGACCTGGATTAATACACTCGGATTTCGAGCACTAAGTGTTCCAAAAGCTGAGGTTTTGTCCAAAAATTGAAACAGATTTATTACTCCGAAAAGTTATAAAAATCATTATTTATAGATAATAATTATCAGTTTTATTTCCATAGCCATAGATTTTATTCAAACGACTGAATAAACTGTCTGAAGCAAAAAAATTCTCCATTTATCCCACAGGATACATGATTTCGATGTTATTATGAGGTAAATTAATTTTATTAATAAGTCACAAAAAATCTCCGGGTGATATCGCAGGCCTTACATTGACTTTTCCAAAATGGAAAAGAGTGTTCCAGTTCCGTGATTGAGACCCAGAATAGAACAAACGCCATTGAATCAAGGCTCCTCTGATAATGTCGTGGGGAATAACAAAGTAATCTACCCACAATCAGTTTGCAAAAGAGAGGATCAAGTTTCTTATAGTCGATAGCTTTCTCGCATCGAGGAAAAGAAGGCCTGCTTACTTAAAGACACAGAAGGAGGCAAATCGTGATCTGTCGGATTTGTCATCAACGAAAGATCCGGCGTATGTCAAAGGGACAGCACAAAGCCAATCGCCAGAATAGGTCAGTAAGCAGTGATCAAGGCTGATAGACCAAGTTAATTCGAACCTAGATTTTTTAGTTTTTATTTTAAAAGTTTTCTGATTAAGTTACATAATCAATGATTAAACTTTAACTATATATTTTCTATAAATATTATTTTTTAAATAATTAAAAAGTATAAATATTGAATCATTATTTTCATCAGCGTGTTCTATTTTCGACAGTTGATGTGGTTACTTTTTAATTACGAAAAAAAAGAATTCGGTTGATTATTATTTGTTATTCAACATTTTTTTAAATAATATTTTGCATTTAATTGAAGATTAAATATTTGGTACATGTAGAATATCTTGATAAAAGTTATTTTACAAGTTAATGTGTCCATTTTTTTATAATTTAATTTCAATTGAATGCATCTTTTTAACTGATATCTTTTCCTTTCTATTATATACATTGATTTTTATTGATATTTTATAATTTATCGACTTTATTTTCTTTTGTTTTATTTTTATCAAAATTTGATTCAATTGCTCTAAATTTTACAGTGAAAAATCTTAATTTTTAATTTCCGATTAATTTTATTTCAACTTCAACTTTTCATCAATATGTCAATTCTATTTTAAATTATCCAATTAAAAATCCAGATCTTCAGTGATTTCTCTTTCGCTTGGAAGAAGAGTTTTCCATAAACTTCCTTTCATTTTCTATTTCTGCGTCAATGATTTTATTCAACTGAGTGTCCTCACGACATGCCAGCTCCGCAAGTTGATTGGATAACTTGTCCATATGACTTTTAAAGAACTTTGAGATAACTCCATCCCGTGTCAAGACAATTGGAATAATCTTCACTTTTGCTTCATCGAGAACCAACAGTTCGTTTGCAAGCAGGTCGTATTTGTGAAATTTCTCAACTTCAACTTGATTTAAACGGTCTTGCGAGGTAACTCCCACTTCGATGAAATTTTCCTTTAATTGCGAAGTCAGTGAACCGCGCTGCTTCGAATTAGGTTCCCTGAAGGGTGTGCCAATTGCCATGGAACAAAGCAAAATAATATCAGCAATCGGCAGGCTGGTCAGAATCGAGGGCGTTTACAGTGGTCTTCGTGAGCGAGTCGGCGACGGCAATCCGAGCTGCTTTCGAAATTTTTATGCATATCTTCCGTGCGCGGCGCAGACCGGCAACAGAGGATAACAAATCTTCGAAGGGGATGTCACAAACAACCGGACGAGACGGAAGTGGGGGATTTTGAAGGGGTACTGGTTTTAGGGGACAAGCACTGAGACACGTTGGACATTTCCAGATTGCGAGGGCTGCAGATGATAACTTTGTTAAGCCGGCACAAGATAGGTGCACATCTCTCTGACAGTCAAAGCACTTTCTCGCCTTCTTGCGAGTGTTATTTGTTGAGCAGATTAAGCATTCGAATGTTTGAAACGATTGAATACGAGATGGGATCATAGATAGATGAGAATACAAGAATTCAAGAATATAACAATGAGTACAAGAATATAAGATAGAATACAAGGATATCAGAAAGAACAATATACAATATAAGAATGAACAGCAATATAAGAAATAGCAACAAGAGCAACTACAACAACGCGCACGAGGATTATGGATTTCTCTTTTCCTTTTGTCATAAACGAAAATATCAGGTTTATTGAATTGGACTTTCGTTTCAGTCATAATTGACGTGTCAACTCTGATTTCGACATTTTGGGTCGACATTGTTGACACACCCGAATGTCCTTTCAATTTCCTGCTTCGTTTAATTCCATACATTCGACACAAGTGAAGATGAATACTCTTCGTTGTGTCACTGTTTAGCATCCTACCACACTGCGTGGCCAGATGGTCAACAGTCTGCCTGCTTTTTGCAATGGACGCAGAGTGATCCCGTGTATGCAAAGAACAAATTCCTATCTTGCAAAAGACAGTACAATGCTTCGCTTTGTGGACCATTGTTCCCTTTCGATAGCCATTGCGAAGAAGTAGATCTGTCGACATCTGATTCCTCCATACATTTGAACATCACCGAGTGTAGTGATTTACAGTTGATTCGGTTAAGCAAGAGTTTCCTTTGTGCGTCCTTCAGTAACTCAATGGTCAGATTTTCCCGGCCGACAACTGCATATTTGGAGGCAAGAAACAGTCCTGTTAATTCACAGTCGCTTTGGATAACTAAGTGAGCAAAAAGTCAGACAAGTGGAAGCATTATAATTCATATTTTATATTTCAAACCGAGGTCCGACTGTAGCGATTTGATCGTTTGCTTATTTTAAAGTTTGAAATTATTCAATCGGCCTTGACATTTTATCCAGGTGCTTGCGTTTTAAATGATCCTATAATCGTGATGGCTTCATCGCCTCATTTGAGAAAGAATATTGACAAATAAGATAATAAGGCCGTTTTGTATCTTCAGTACTTTGAATAAACCCATATTTTAAATATTCGTTTTGATAATGACGACCTTTCTTATTTGAGCCAGAAGACATCTTAGGTATCAAACAAAAATGTAAAAACAGCGCGCTATTTTGAATATAAAATTTAAGGATAAACAATATAAAAGAAATATTAATAAATCTGAAACAAAAGGAAATTTTCTTTTTGAATCAAATTATTCAAGTCCATCGTCGCATATCTTAGTAATGAATGAATGAATGAATGAATTTTTATTAACGGAAAAGCCGAAAAAAGAGGGAGAAAGTTAATGAGACAACGTATGCCTCTTCTTCGTTGTTTCCCTCTTTTTTTTTTTTTTTTTTTAATATTTAATTCGAGAAGAAAAGGCTCTCTCAAGAACACTTCCAACCGTTTCCGTCGCGTCTTCCATCACTTGAGGGATGGGTTGGTCCAACTGGAGTCCATTTGCCAATTTGATGGCATATCGCCTCGTCTTTTCGAGCTTAGCGATAATGCCATCCCTTTCAGCAGTAGGATACCATCCCTCGAACCCGTAGGTAAGCAATGGTTCGACGCACGTTTTATAAACATATAAAAACGTTTCCGGGGAAAGGTGGAAGTGAATTATGCTCCTGAGAATTTGAGCGCATTTCCTTCTCCTCGAGTCGATGTATCTGAAGTAAGAACCCTTGGATCCAACTTCAACCCCAAGGTATTTCAGGTTCTCCGTTACTGTAAACCCATAGAGGTTTCTCGGCGGTTTTCGTTTTGCTCCCTGTTTTGCAATCCAAGTGGCGGTGCACTTTTCTTTTGCAAGCGTCAGTCCTTTTGATATGCACCATTCTTCCACTCTTGTCACGTATCCTTTTAACTTCCTCCACGAGATGTCTTTTCTCCACGAAGGATCCGTTATTAATATGTCGTCCGCGTAGATCATGAGACGACTGGTAGGATCTTTCGGTTTTGGAATATCAGCAACGTAAATATTAAAAAGCAGGGGGCTCAAGACCGAGCCTTGAGGTACCCCTCTTTTGAGATCGACAGATTCCGACAAACGGTTTCCGCATCGTATGTATGACCTTCTCATTGATAAATAGCTCTTCAGCCAATTGACCGTTTTAGACCCGGGTTTGCTCTTGGCGACACTTTCCAAGAGGCCCAGGTGCCATACGCTGTCAAAAGCTTTTGAGACATCGAGGCAGATAGCAATAGTCGCTGTATTATTAGCAAGACTAAGCGAGATGACTTTCTCGAGTTCTCCGAAACAATCACCACAGGATCTTTTTCGTCGGAATCCCCACTGCTCTACTGCAAGTGCACCTGATTCCTCTACGAAGTTCGAAAGTCTTGTGAAGACAATCCGTTCCATAATTTTAGAGACGGAGCATATTAGGCTTATCGGCCATATCTTAGTAATCATGTTCTTCTTAAGAGGAGATTCTTTCGACTTAAACAATGTCAGGTATGTTGTTTTAGGGAAATTTAACCATCCAATCATCACAGCAACGTATTTTTGGAATCTGTGTGATTAGATGTCATGACGGTGTCAGTTTTCAAACCTAATCGGAGCTTTTGGCACAGGCAGCCCCTGGGAATTAAACCCAGGACCAATTAGATTAATATCAGATATTAGATTACCCAGCTATTTGCCTCTGGCATAGGTTTCTAATCAATAATAGTTTCAAAAATAAAGAATTATTAAATACAAGTTTATCCCTGACCTTAATCCGTATAATAACACGTTATACACAACCTCAATGTCATTTTGGTCGAATTTCCATTTTTGCTTGTTTTTCATTTTTTCTGCTGCTTTCGTTATTTTATCGTATTTTGATAACAAATTGTTCGTAGTATTTTCATTATCAGTTACTTTATTTCCAACAATTTTTTTAAATCAGAAACAATATTAGATGCAAGTAGCTAAGAGAATAGTTGCAATCCTCCAAAAATTGAATTTCTCCCTCAGCATCTTCTCTAATAACTGGTTAAAGAGCTTCCATTTTTACATCAATTGGTGCATTAATGCTCTTGATTCCCATAATGATATTGAAAGGAATATGCTTTGTTGTTACGTTGGCCACGTGCCGAATTGCTTTCCATACTTCTGCTGTTGAACGATTTCGGTTCACGGCTGTAAGGATCCGATTTCATTTCAAACAAATGTATCTGTATTCACTAGTCTTCAATTCCTTGTTCAATGGTTGGATTTATTTCCTTGGTCAGGTCGGCAGCATGAGGTTGGCGATTGGATATAGCCATTGCTCTTGCTTCCAAAATAGTCTTCGTAAAGAAGCCGATGACTTTGTTGAGAAAGCTAAAGTTGTTCAGATTGCAATTCTTTAATTTAGAATTCAAGATCTCCTGGAACCATGACCAGTTTGCCGCATTATAATTGTATGGAACAGGAATTTTCTTGGTGAAAGCTTCCCTTTTTCATTTTCACCGCGGAGCTTCTCGACTATTCTCTTAGCTATTTGCATCTGATTTTGTGGTTGCTTCTCGTTTCATAGAGGACTGACCAGTTCATAGTCAATGAAGGGATTAAGAGCATAGGGTTACATCAGGTGATATAGTCTTATCAGTCACGTTGAGTGGAGTCCTTGTGTTCCTCGATAGATTGTTCAGAATTGTTAAAAAGTCAATTGCGAAAGCAAAATTTTTCCTCTCTATCCGCCGACTGTGTGTTTCCCATCCAGGTCGCTGCATAAGATAATTAAAACCAAGTGCCAAGTGCGCAAATTTATATAAAAAACAAAGTTAGATGCAGGCTAGGATAAGTAGCTAAAAGAGAAGTCGAAGGCTTGAAGGTTCGCTCAACGACACCGACTTGTGTATTGAATGACAGTTTCTGTGGAGCTCAGCAACCAAGATTCGCTAAAAGAGTCAGCTTCTCTCCCTTCCGTCGTTTGTTTTCAAGGAGATTCTCCTATCAATGTCAGTGAGGAGTTGTGTCGCGGTTTTGTCGACGATTCCTGAGGTTTCGAAGACAAGGGTTAGAATACACAGGTATTTTGTCCTCTTCGATCTGAGTACTGGCGGAGGACAAGTTGCTCCAAGTCTTGGGTAGCATCGTCGCCAAAAAAAGTCATAGGGACCTGCCTTCCAAAAAAGGAAAGGTCTTTATCCTGTCGGGACGCCTGCCGTCGTTCCAAAAAGGCCGACTGCTTTTGGAGTGGATTGACTCTTAGGCCTAAAGTAAGTAAACTAGATTCAAAAAATGCAATTCTCACATTCATTTTATAAAAAAATTTTATTGCCTTATTCTTACTACAGAAATGTAAAGTATAATAAATCAACACCCATCGCTAATAATTTAATTTCGATCAAATATATTTTACCAGTTTAGAATGGCGAATAGCCAATTTGTTTCTTTTCGGGCTCGTGATTGAGATTATCTGGAACAGTCGTACGGTCATTCTCCTCTCAAATGTGCGTTTGGAAGTAATGTTTTCGACCTCCTTCAAAAATACCTCTGCTTTCTCACCAGTGACAGCTCTTTTCTCAAACCCAAGTTGGATGATTTCCACATTGTTCAAGAGAGGGACGTACTTCTATTCCTTTTCAACTGACATATCTCCCAGTCGCTGACGAAAGCAAAGGCATTTTGATAAAGAGTCTAAGCATGACACATTTCAAACAAAAGATTTCCCTTCACGGAAAAGTAACAAGTCATTCTGTTTGGGCGTTGAAATTACATTATTTGGAATGGTTTATAAACAAAATAGGTTTAATAGGAATGCTTCTTTAATCGTGGTTTGCTGAAAATTTATTTTTCAATGTATTTTGTCTTCAAAACAAAAATTAGACTCAAATCGGCAAGGGTTTAGAAATATAAATCGACTAAATTTAACACAAAATAAATTTTTTGAATAGATCCAAAACAAAAAACGGGTGAAGTAAAGCCCTGAAATTTCTACATACCATTCATTTATTTAGTACTTTCCTTGTCAATTCGTGACGATAAAAATAAATTTTCTCTAATAATATCTTCCACAACTAAACGAGATCATCCGCGGGTGTTTCCGAACTGTTGGATTTCACTCTTAATTATAATCTGCAGCGATCTTTGATAAAGATGGCAGAATATTTGTTGAGTTGAGCACTTTTCTTATTCAAGGAAAAATGTTCATTTCGAGACTTCAATTATTCTTTCAAAAAATGAAATAGGAAATTCCAGAATGAGAGTAACCTTGTATTATTAATTTTAGCAATCAGGTAAGATTAAGAACACTTCCAGGAGAGTATTCCCAGAAAGCCCGCAAAGCACATGTAAAGCAACGTTGAGGCTTCTCGCATTAAATCGAACCCGAAACTTTCCCAGATGACCACGTGCTATCCTGTCCCGAATTTTTTGTCCAATGTTTCTTTGACAAATCAACATCATTAATAATATATGCTTGCTTCATTATTTGTCAAGAAATTCTCACAGGCCGTGACGCTTAGTTCCATCACTTCAGTCCTCAGTTCTTCATTTATGTCCATTCAGTAGTGTCATTTGTCTGTGCGATTACCAAAACGACGACATTATAAGACATCTCCCTTACTTCCACACATTTCATAAGGAATGTCTTGCTTGCTGGTTAGCAAATTCGTCTCCTGTCCGATTTACCTAAGAAGTATTGACGCATTGATACTCGAGTCTTTTCTAAAACAAAAATGATTATTCCTCTTTTTGAAAATATTTATTTAATATTTTTGTTAAGGAAGGCTATCAATTTTAATATTCTCTTTGAAATCTGAGTATCAATTAAGGAGATTTCGGTATTTATAAAACAAAATTTGTTAATACGAAAATAATATTAAAAATGAGCATTTTTATTTTTTCATTCATTTTTATGCTATTTTTTTCTCTTGATGCCTAATTTTAATTTAGGGGAATGCATTCTATTTCGCTTTTTTGTCTGATCAGAAAAGCAGGTATTTTCGGATGTTAAAAAACACACATGTGGCCACAATTTCTGGTTTTAAGTATAAATTAGATGATATTTGAATATAAAGCTTATTAAGAGGTGTCAATAAAGAGCTTTCCTTGTTTTCAATTCCAATAAAACCGACAATTTCTGTTCCAAAGAGCTAAGTCTTAAAGACATATGATAGATTTAGATAATATTATTCTAAATATCTATTTTAATGCAGACATAGAGACAACTCACTCTTTGGAAGCATCTGTCTGACCACCCTAGTTGACTTGGGGCGTACTTCTTGTCGGTCCTCTAAGAAATGATTGAGAATGTTCTTTCTGATTACAATAAACAGCCGATGGGTGGTACAGCAATGACTCCCTTACATGTCATCACGGAATTAAAAGCTTTTACGACATCCAAAACTAAATCAGATCATCCACCGGTCTCTCCGTAATTCTGGATTCCACACTTAACTGGAATCCGCAGTAGACGGGAGAAGAGCACACAGAATGACGACCTTTCCCTTCCAAAGGGGAATATGTTTGGTTTTAGCGTCACGCGTTTGAATTATAAGTTATATCAGCAATTATGATTCCCCAGTGGCTGCACCTGCTGATAGCAAACGAGTTACCTGATGATCTGGTTGTGTCATTCTTAAAGGCCAGGGGTCTTTCAGTTTGAAATATTATAATTTTTGTATATAAGATTGATTTAAACTATACTATATAGATTTCAAGTCCTAATCGAAACTTCAGGCGTGGGATCTCAACACGGCCTTCCTCATTGATTTTAGAAATGAACTACTAATAGTATAAGTGAGCCACGTAAATCATCGTGGCTTTGGGAAAGAATTGTATCGCCATCCTCCACTGAAACAGTCAAGTAATTTTTTCGCATAAAAATGACTTTTCTTATTTATATTTTATAATTAAAAACCGATTTTTCAATTAAATTACAGTAGAAATTGGTTAATTGCATAAATTTATGTGTAAAATTATACTTTACATGCAAAATATATCGGTTAATTGCATAAATTTATGTTTAAAACCATAATTTATATACTTTACATTCAAAATATATCGGTTAATTGCATAAATCGGTTTATTGCATACTCTCATTGGGAACATTTACTATTTTTTCTTATAAAAATTTTTGCTTAATTGCATAACAATAATTTGTAATTTTAAAATTGAATTATCATTGCGCATCTCATTTATGTTACGTGGTGATCTTACACTTTCTCAAAAATTGGAAATAATCAATTTGTTTATTCAAGGAGGATTCCAATGTTTTCAGTCTCAAGTTTCAGGGATTTTGAAGAACAGAGAAGAAATTATGTTATTGGCTGAATCAAATTGCACCAATTTTAGTTGCAAAAGACGACGCCATGGCAAAGAAAAAAATGTAGAGACTGCTTTGTCCGTCTGGTTTGCTCAAACCAGGGAGAAATGTGCCAATGAATGGTCACATATTAACCCATAAAACTACTAGCTTTGGTAAAACTATGAAAATGAATGACTTTATTCCCATTCAGCCATGTAATATGGGGATCATAAAAAGTCTAAAGCACAACTACAGATTTGAATTTTTACAGAGAGTGACTGCCATAATTGATTCAGACCGGTGATTCTCAACCGTGGTGCACCAATTTTGGTACATAAAAAATACTCGAATGGTGTATGGAAAGAAAATAGATCATGGTATTATTTTTATTTTAGTGGAGACAAATCTAAACCTTTTTTCATAATCTGCAAAAATAGTTCAATGAAATTGTCAAGATTAGTACACCATATGAGGACTAAACATCCAAATATAGTCGAATCTTCGCACGAATATTTTCAAAATATAAAAACAAGATTGATGAACCTACTACCATTCAAAAGTTAATCACTCATCATGTTCTTGCAGGAAAAAGTATTACTTTTAACCTATTTCATAGATGGGTTACTTGCATCCTACAAAATTGCCGAATCGTTGCTAAAAATAATGCTACCCATGTTTTGGGTGAATTGTTAATAATAGCTTCTCTCGCAGTTGTTTTACAAGATATCTTTTTTTCAAAAAAAGAAAACAAATTAAGTTAGGAATGTACAGAGGGGGAATTCTGGGGGGGCTAAAGCACGCACCCTCCTGCGGAAAGTACCGCATGCGTGTTGCCACGGAGAATGGCGATGGATATCCGCTGCAATAGCCACGAAACCTCGCGTGGCTCTTTCGTCCTGTGGGCCAATTTCCTCCCGATGTCGCTGATGAAGGCCGAGGTTAGAGGCCCTGCGACGCCCGAAGTCTCCAAAGCGATTGGTACGAATATAAAACGGCGTCCAAGTTCTTGTTATTTTTTTAATTTTGGCCGTCTCAGCCTTTTCCGCAGCGGACCCGGGGGAAGTGGCAGATGACATGATTGCCGATGGAGAGAAAGAGTCGATGCACGTACCATCCCAGACAAGGCACTTGGCCTCCCGAAAAGGAAAGATTGTCATTCCGTCTGGGCGTTTGCCGTCACCACGGTCCAATCCGACAGGCTCAAGTTGTGACGGAAAGCCTGCAGCCTTGAGGGCTCTAAACACGACGTCATTTAACGAGGCGTGGCGAGGACATCGACCGGCACTCCTGCGACACGAAAGATGGTGAAGCCCTTTTGCGTCGACTTTGGCTCCACATCGGCATCGGTGGATGCTGCATATGTTGAGGCCAAGCCGAAGGGAGATCCCGATCCTCAGGCAGTCGTCATCCAAAAAGGTTCCTGTTGATGTAGATGGGTAGGCGCCGAGCCATGCACCGCTTGAGGATATGCGGCCGAGAGTAGGCACGCTAGCCGGTGTTGGTCTAGCTCTGGTTTCATCTTTGAAAACGAGTCGGCGGCCCAGATTTCATCCCATTCCCGTTGCACAGACATGTCGGACGGGAGGGGTAGTTTAGCGTCAGTCCAGAATTCCAGGAGGTCGGCAGTCGGCAACTCCAGAGAGAGTTCGTTGAAGGGGAGTATGGAAAATAAACTAAATTATTATATTAAAAGAGGTTAATTAATCATTTAAAAAATAATAAAATATTCTAAAATTATAAAAATATTTTAGTGGTTTTTCTTGAACAAATAAAAACTATTATATTCTATCTTCAAAAAAGGAATAATTGATTTTAAATCATTTTTTGTTGACGAATGAATTATGCCTGCTTGCTTTTTTGAAGTCCAAAATATCCTTAATGAAGAACAAGGTCTCTACATTATAGAGTAAAACGGTGATATATTATTCTCCACATAAACCAATAAATATTTTAGCAATGATATCAGCAGAGGAGAGCCTGAAATGAACATCATGAATGAGACAATCATCCCGGCACTGTTCAATAATCTGTCTGTAATTCCAACTGGTATTTGCCTCCAACGCCTCCTTGATCATACACCCAAAAGCGTAGATATCGACGAGTATGTAGCTATCCAGTCGATAGTTTATATTCCCTTCCCACAACTCGGGCGCCATGTATGCAGGGGATCCCACTTTTGAATGACAAAGACGACTCTCCTGAGGTAGTTTGAAGCAATGGGCAAATTCAAAGTCACAGAGAACGACATTCTTGCAGTCATCTGATACCAGAAAGTTGTCAGGTTTTATGTCTCTGTGAACTATCGAACGCGAATGAATATAAGCCACAGAAGTTGCGGCACATGCTATCAACCAAAGTAGGTTTCCAGGATTTGAATTTTTCTACGAATAAAATCCAGTTTGCTACATTATGTATGTGCCAGGACAGTGATGCTTGGCTGTGATACTCTGTCAATAGTAATTGAGGAGATTCTGTAAAACCAACACAGCCTACGCAGTGTTGCCGGTGGTCCTTTGAAATGGAAGATACCCAAATATTGTCAGCTCATTGTGAAATAAATCGCTGTTCGCGTATCTTTTAATAGCCACGTCATGATTGCCAAATTTCCCATGTAAAATTCCATTTTCATTTAATAGGACTGTAGCGTAAATATACATAATTTTTGTTATCGAAACAATTTAACTTAAGCTAGACTATTTAATTTAGATTCTCAGTCCGCTTATTGGAATCTTTCTCCTTTAGGAGAAGACCTTGCAACCAGTTCCTTCTCACTCTCCATCTCCCAGTCAGATAGATTTTCTATTTGTCTCACATCTTCATCACCGGCGTGTCACGGCAGCATGCCACTTCTGCAAGCTGGTAACAGCAGAGGCGTATTCTTCGGTAGATACTCTCACTCCATGTCTGTGTTCAACTACCATGCTTTCTAGAGTCCTTTTTAAAACGACAATTGAATATAAGTTCTTGGGCTTTTTCGATCGATAATTTGTCCATATAGTTTTTGAAATATCTCGAACCACACCGTCCCAGGTCAAGACAACCGGGATAATCTTTACCTTTGCCATAAAGTATCGAAAGTTCGTTTGCGAGCAGATCATATTTACGAAATTTCTCGATTTCGACTTGTTTGAGGCGATCTTGTGACGTGATGCCAACTTCATTAAGGTTATCTCTTGTTTGGTTTTGTCATACACGAAGATATCTGGTTTGTTGGATTGAACTTTAGTTTCCGTCATGATTGACATATCGACTCTGATTTCAACATTCTGCGTCGATAATATGGACTGAACAGAATGAGTCTTTAATTTGCTTCCTCTCTTAATACCGTAGGTTCGACACAAATGAAGGTGAATGCACTTCACAACTTCATTGTGTCTCCGCAGATAATCACTGTTTAACATCTTCCCACACTGCGTAGCCAAATGATCAACTGTTTTCTTGCATTTTTTGCAGTGACTGCATAAAGATCCCATGGATGTGAAAACAAATTCCTATCCTGCAAGAGACAGTATACAATGCTTCACTCCGTGGACCATTATTTCCTTTAGATAACCACTCTGAGGATGTGTAGATCAACATTTTGTTCGTCCATGCTTTGAATAGAACCGAATGTAGCATTTTACAATTGATGTTCTTAAGCAAATATTTCTTTGAGCATCTTTGATAAATTCAACACCCAAATTCTCCATGTCGAGATTGCATACTTGGAGGCGAGAAATCCTGCAATTGTGGCCATATGCCATTTATTTATTTGTATCACACGCAGGATTCCCGATCTCCGTAAGCATACTGTCGACTGTCTTTCTAAACTTTTCATGAACTGGAAAAGTATCAGTTCACTTCTGAAAGAGACTGAAGCAAGTCCTCTCCCAAGAGATTTCCGATTTAAATATAACCTCTCTTTATTTGCAGGTTTGAGATGGAGTCTGAGAGTCGTAAGAAGTTGTCGTATTTGACGGTCAATACAATCAAATTCATGAGGTTCAATATTAATGCCCAATGTAATAATTATATAGAGAAATGGCATGTTCATTTATATAGCGTGGAATAAATTTACCGCATTTAATTTCGTCTTTGAAAGCATGGTTATCCTTCCTTTACATTTCCAAGGATAGAATCCATTACTTTACTCTTAAGAACATTACTTCCTGCATCTTCAAGTACACCCAATAGCGATATCCTTTGACTCCTTCCAAAGTCTCACAACAAGATAAAGATTTGAACATTTGATGCAGACTTTTCTGAATTCATCTCCAAGCCAACATTTAAAGAATCCATCAACAGCTTCCATCATTTTATTACTACATCTTCTTTAGAGCGAATCTTTAGGTCGTCAATGAAGAACAAATGATTAGTAGAATAGGTCAACTATTTTGGTCCTGTTGATTAATCTGAACCTTGGAAACATGGCATTAAGAATCCTGCTTAGTGGGTCCATCACCATAACAACAGTTGCGGAGATAACGAGTCTCCTTGTAAAATCCCTCGGCTCAACTTTACAGAACCAATTCTCCTTCCGTCAACATGGAGCTTTACAGTCCACATTCGTACAGTCCTTTTCACAAAGTTAACAATCCATAAAGGTATCCCAGAGCACTCCAACACATGAAATAGAAAGTCGTGGTCAACAGAATCGAAAGCCTTCTTGACATCAATCCATGCAAGTATAGCCCCATTCCATACTCTTTATTTAGGCATTGGTTAATAAGGGCCTGTTCTTTAGCACCCTGACACTGTCTCCTCGTACCAAGTTGATTTTCGGAAATTAAGCCAAATACATCCATGAACTCAGACAGTTTTCCATTAACACACTTGGTAACTAACTTATAAGTGTCGACATGCATGTTATAGGCCGTAAATCTTTCGGGTCTCACAATCGTTCTTTTTTAGGTTGCGGCACATGCTATCAACCAAAGTTGCGGCACATGCTATCAACCAAGTAGGTTTCCAGGATTTGAATTTTTCTACGAATAAAATCCAGTTGCTACATTATGTATGTGCCAGGACAGTGATGCTTGGCTGTGATACTCTGTCAATAGTAATTGAGGAGATTCTGTAAAACCAACACAGCCTACGCAGTGTTGCCGGTGGTCCTTTGAAATGGAAAGATACCCAAATATTGTCAGCTCATTGTGAAATAAATCGCTGTTCGCGTATCTTTTAATAGCCACGTCATGATTGCCAAATTTCCCATGTAAAATTCCATTTTCATTTAATAGGAACTGTAGCGTAAATATACATAATATTATTATGATTATAAAGACTATGAGTTAGGAGTCGCAAATATACCGATCATTAATAATGATAAATTGAGTCGCTTTTTTCATGCTAACATATTTTGAGAGAAACCATAATTTTTTTTCTAAAATGACGCTAAACCATTTCTTAAAATGAATTTTTTCCGGTTTAAATTAAATAACTAATCACCTGTCAAACTGAAGGTCATAACCTGTCAAACTGATGGTCGCCAGCGTGGGATGGTCGCCAGCGTGGGTCGCGACATAATACTTTCAGATTAGTTAATTGTTTTGGTTTAATTAAATACAGTTTTCTTGATTTTCGTAATATATTCTTATAGTCTTGAGTGTTTCTACGTGGCTCATCCCATTTGTGATTTAAATAGACACCAATAATTGTAAAGATACTTAAAATTGCAAAAATGATTACAAAAAGTTTCATTGAGTTGTTCTCACGTTTGATGATTTCTGTGTTATTTATAATTTTGGTGGTATTGAGAGGCCATTGCACAGGACAGTCTTCGCTACAGCAACACATGATGGTCTCCTCACTTGTTTTGAAACTGCCACATTTGTTGATCACGTGTATTTTATCTGTGAAAAACGTGGCACAATTGACATTGTCAGCGCATTCTTCATGTTTCTATGTTTGATTAGAGCAAATATACGGGTCTTTTCATCGAATCAAACACAGCAAGACAAACTACGGACTCGCCCCAGCAGACTTTATGCTCCCTGCTTTCATCTGAATTTGGCAATGGGCATTTTATTTGTGTCAGGGGATGTACTTGGTGAATTATGATTAGAACGATTTGAAATTTAAAAATAAAAAATGTGTTTAACATAAAATTAATGTAATATCACAAAATTTATTATTATATAAATTTTTTTTAACATAATTTTTTTTTGTTATAAAGATGAATTTATTGAATAGCATTAATAATTTAAATCGTTGCTTAGTTTGCAAATTTGAATACAGTGGGTCAAATTAGTCTTGGGACACTTGTTTATTTTTAATAAAATTTTATTTTCGTTAACATAGCTGTTTTTATTTAATTTTTTCCAATAGTATAATAGTGCTCCTAGTTTTCTTTACATCCTAGATCATAAAAAAATTACAAAATTCGTTTTATTTATAGAAAAATTTCACATTTATTTCCAACAGATAGAATATCATGTTCCAATTAGTCTTGGGACAGTTAGTTATTTATTTACTTTTTGATAAAATAATTGAATTGATCTACATATCGATCAACGAAATTATACTAATTCCGGATTAATTCCTATATTTAAATGATTATTAGCATTATTTGCGATTAATATTTTGTACATGCTTAAGCGAAAGGAACATTCAGAAGAAATAAAAAAACTTATACTTCTTGAATATAATGCAGGAAACTCAATCCGAAAAATTTCCGAAAGTGTTCATATTCCGAAGAGTACAGTATGGAACATTATCAATAAATGAAAATTATTTAAAACTACCAAAAATAAGCCAAGATCAGGACAACCAAAAAAATATCATCTCGATCAATTTCCATAATTAGACGAAAAGTGCTTGATAATCCGAGATTATCTCGTAAACAACTCTCTACTTACTTGGGTGAGATAGGAACACCAGTATGCTCACAGACTGTTACAAATGCCCTAAGAAAAGAAGGGTTCCATAAATGTCGTCCACGTAAAGTTCCGCTGCTTACTAAGAAACACGTCCATGCACGGCTAAAATATGCCAAAAAAATTTTACTTAAAGACGACGACTTTCTAAATAATATTATTTGGTCGGATGAAACAAAGATAGAAATTTTTGGACACAATTATACAAGCTACGTGTGGCGTAAATCGAAGGATGAATATCGTCCAAAAAATACCATACCAACAGTTAAACATGGAGGTGGCAGTATTATGCTATGGGGGTGTTTTTCTTCTTGGGGCGTTGGAGAACTTCATGTAATTGACGGAATATTGAATGCTTCTAAATACTGTGATATTTTGGAAAAAAATCTATTTTCGTCAATTGAGAAATGTGGTATTGCAGAAAATTGGACATTTCAACAAGACAATGATCCAAAGCACAGCGCAAAAAAAACTCAAAAATGGCTAGAAGAACATTTGATTGATACCCTTGAATGGCCAAGTCAGTCCCCAGATCTTAATCCGATTGAAAACCTTTGGAAGGAATTAAAAGCCAAAGTATGGGCGCATAATCCAAAAAATATTGCGGAATTAAAATCATTTTGTTTTGAAGAATGGAATAAAATTCCTGTTGAAACTTGTAAAAAGCTTGTTAACAATTATAAAAATCGCTTAAATGCAGTTTTGGAGAATAACGGATACTTTACAAAGTATTAAGTAATTTGTCCCAAGACTAATTAGCATTTGATTTTGTGACTGTTTGTTTAAAATGTCAAAATTTTTTCAAATAAAATTTTCCTTGGATTATTTTTAAATGTTTTATTATGTAAAAAACTTTGCTTAATTTTTTAGCCTTTGGAAAAAATGAGATAAAAACAGGTATGTTTAAGAAAAGAAAATTTTATTAAAAATATACAAGTGTCCCAAGACTAATTTGACCCACTGTAAATGTTCGAACAGTTCATTTAAATAATGTCCACTGACACTGAGTTTGAGGTCTTTAATCATCTATGCAGAGTTTTGTGTTCAAGAAGTACATGGAAGAACAATCCCAAGAGTCAGGGAATTGTTGAACGATTTAATCAGACGATCACAAGGAGCCTTTCAAAAATTATAAGTTTAAATTATTATTATTAAAACACCAAGACCACGGTAAAAACCGAACAAATATCACGTGATCCAGATGCACTCAACGTATCCTTGCTCGGTGATCTTTCCACGAGCCCACACAAGATCCCACCGGGGGGCTGGCCGCATTTGTCGCAGCATTCGCAAACAATCTGAAATTCTGCTACATCAGGTCCTCCAGAGGACCCAGATCCGAGCGTTTGTTATCGTGCGACCAACGTTCGGTTAATCTGTGGACCCTTTGTTGGACATCCTCGATTCGCCTCCTGTTGGACCACGATAGCTGCGGTGCCCTTATCCGCAGGCGTTGGAAATGGACGGTTAAAAGTATCGTCGGTAAATATACGCCAATACCGAATGAGAACCGTTTTTCCATAAACCGGATAGGCTCTGAGCACGTTCAGTGTATTAAGATTAGGAGCCAAACAAGAGTCTCTTTAAGTAATTTCCAAATTCGGAAGCAAAACACACCAAGCTGATCCCGCTCGTCATCCTGACTTCACAAGCCTTTTTATCTAACTCAGAAACTTAGCAATCACTAGCTCAAATTTTCGAATCAAGAAATTCCTAACTCCCTACCCTCCCAACATGTGTAAACGTTGCAATTTGTGGAGACTCATAACAAGCTTCTTTCTTGTATGTACCTGTCCACTTGATATACCGATAATGTTATAAGGAATGACTCCATACCTAGGATTATTTGATTTACCTGCTAGTTTAGTTATTCTTGTTCAAAGCGGGAAGCATCTTATCCTCCAATTAAGATCTGAAAATAATATCCTGTAATATAAAGACTCCAAGTGCGCTTTCTCCTTCTTTACTTTAAACGCTAGGATGCTTTTCTTTTAAAGTTTATTCAAGCATTCGAAAGGTTCTGTGGGATATTCAGCTTTGATGGGTTCGCAAAAGGGCTGTGGCTTTACCGCTGTTCGTCTTTGAACTTTGGAACAAGCTTTGATTGATGAAAGATTTTGATTATTCTTGACCATTTTTTCATTCTTTTCCTTGACCATGCAACTGGATTCTCACAACAACTGTACTGAGTCTTTGTACTGCAGTTTCAAGAAAAACATATAAAATGAGATTAAGTGTTAACACTTTAATTGCTTCTGCAATATTTCTCTCTTTCCTTTCTACCGTTGAGTTAAGAAACATTCTCCTTCCGATGATAGATGAGAAGAAATGGTCTAAAATCTCAATTAATGATATCCTATCTGTCTCCGTCACCCATTATATCATTGACCCTATGACATACCTGCCAACAGGCACTGTCTTTGACGGTGGTGTTTGTAACACAACGGCATGTTATCTTAGTGACAATAAGTCCATATATGTTGAACTATATAGAGATCAATGTATTCAGCCTAGCAAGATCTCACTGTCTCACCTTGAGGAAGATACCTACACCACAATATGGGATCAGTCATTTCACATTGACAAGACATGTTGCTTCCAGTACTGCGGGAATTATTACTGGTCCTCATATGAGGGGTTGATGATAAACGCGGCTGGAGATTGTCCAAAAATGTGTTTGGGTAGACCTCATGTGATGAAACCGGGCTGGAAGCTGCAAGGCAAAGAGCTCTCTATTGACATGCAATTTAGGACAGGGTGAAGGCATACATCGAGACACTGGTGTTGCGGAAGACCTTAGAAAGCATGCAAGCCAAGACAAGGCACGTGTTATTGATGCCTGTTAAAGAGGTAGTTCCTGAATCTAGACTCTGTGTTGACATGAATCTGCCCATCGGTGCATTATACGTGGGCCCTAAGAGAATGAGTTTGATGTAAAAAAATACTACAAATTACAAAAACGGAAATTGAATAACTAATAATTGCGTGTTCTTTTCAGAGTTAAACTTTATTGCTAATATATGTTACTTTGCACTTATTTTCCGATGCGTGGTGACAACAATATTTTTTTAGATTAAATGATATAAATATTCCACTTTTCAAGCATAAAATCATAAATCGCTCCAACCAAATTCAAAATAGCAATGAAGATTAAAATCACTTGCACCGCAAAAAACAAAATAACTGCTAATTCGGTAGTTATGTCACCAGGGAGGATTGATATACAAAAAATAAATTAACGATGTCGGACTCGCAACCGTTGGAGATCCCCACCCCGAGTTGGTAAGGAGCAAATTCTGAGCTGAGGCGGGGGCATACACTCTTCGCTGCCAATTTAGCAGTCAAGTCGAGCAAGTAGTTTCCAATTGGTATAGCCAAGATTAATTGATTTAAAATCATCTTTTTCAATAATCTGGTTATTATTGAATCCTTGCTCTCTCTAAAGGTGAGAATTACTGACATTCAAAACTGTTTTGTAATAAAAATAAAGTTTTTTTCATTAATTATTATTAATTATCTTAATTTTAAAATGGTAAACCTAATATCTAATAGATTAAGCCACGTGTGAGCACGCTGTCGATTTACTTTGTGGTGCTCTCTTAATTATTTGCTACGCATTATTTTTTATCTTAATTGGATTCAGAAGGAATAATACAAGATGTATTTTCTTTTAATGATTTAATTATCTGAAAGTTCATCATTTTTGTCATATTTTTCGATTTTATTCCTTCAATCTCCTTTTTTTTTACTTATTTATACTTATTGTGATATTTTTCGAGTTTGTTCCTTTAATTTATTTTTTTACTTATATCTATTTATATTTTTTGTGATATTTTTCGATTTTGTTTTTTTATCTCCTTTTTTACTTATTTATACTTTTGTGATATTTGAATCTTATATATTGTCACAGTCCAGACGTGAGCCACGGCGGACGTGAGTCACTTTTCAAAAATTTGTAGTACTTTTTTAATAATTTCCCCCTCTTCATTTTCTAAATTTAATGTGCCTCCGTCACGTCAACTACAAGTCACCTCCGCTAATGTGTTCGCCCGTGAGGGAACTAAAGCAATTCTTTTCATTAATATATTTTTCTCCATTGAAGTTAAATTTTTTAAAACTACATTTTTTACGCAACTTAGTAAAACATGAAAACAGTGAAAAACTCGAATTATTAAGACAAAGGGTACTGAGAATTAATAGTTATTAACATTTTAATAAATGCATTCCCGCCTCCACAGGGATACGTATCATTTCTCCACCGCCATTCAAATTCCGCCAGATAAGAATTAAAAAGAACACGGGATGTTCCATTCATCCTTTTTAGCTTTTTCTTGGCGTGAGACCACACTGACTCGATTCCCTGCGTATGTGTGGAGAGATTGTTCTGGTCAACAAAATTGCGGCTGTGGTTGACTTTTAAATGATCGGAATATCCTAACAATTCGATTCTATTGTAGGCTGGCCAATAATCCGTACAGATAATCGATCCGGTCTGTACATGAGTTTGGATGATTGGAATCAGCGTGTCTCGACTCCGATCAGGAACTTGGACCAGAAAAATAAAGGCCAGAAAACTAACCAACTAAGATTAAGCTGTCTTGCCCTTGGGCGTACGTGGTATCGGAGGACTTGGGGGTTGTTTTCGCTTGGCTTCACGGAAGAAGAGGTCTAGCACCATCTCGGCATTGCACATAAACCTCTTCGTGCCAAGGTAGCCAAATTAGTTCTTCAACGCATTTGCACCGATGTTAAGACTCCGATCAGGAACTTACAGATCCAGAATTTTAAGCGTCGTGATAATTTTATCGTAATTATCAATCGTTATATCTGTTTTTTAAGTTTGATTTTCACAAGTAATCCACTTGGAATGCAATGGAATATTTTTGTAGAATATTCCTGTTTCGTCGGCGTTATAAATATTTGCAGGTTCATATTCTTGCAATTTTGTGAAAATTACTGAAATAAAAGAATTTATTTCTTCTTCAAAGTTTACGTTAGTCGATTTCATGAATCACGAAAATAGGCACTAATTTAATTAATGAAAATTTTTTTGAATATTAGAGGAAAAATTAAATAAATGTACTATGCCGATTTTGTAAATATTATTATAAATTTTTTTAAAAAATATTTGAATTCTTAATGACTTAGTGGTGTAAATTTTAAATTCTAAAGTCAAAATAAGATATTATTAGGAAAAAGGTTAGTTAGATCTACGGAGCGAAACGTTCGGTTGGTAAAATTGCACAATTGCGTCTAACAATTCGTCGAATGCGTTGTCCAAATGGCTCACTTGTCTTCTCCATAAAAATTCTACAAATTAAATCTGAATATTTAATACCTGCAAAGTATTCACCCATATAGTGGCGTGCGGTTCCTCTTTGTCTCTTATTGCGCCATTTTGCGTTCCCCCACATTCTATATTTTTGTATATAATTTTTGCTACACGAACCTCTCAACACACTGGGTATGTGCACCCGTCCTCGGGTTTACAAAATTTCGTCTGCAAATTTATAAATGAATTACAATAAACTTGTGATTGACTGTAAGGTGCACATAAGCAAGAGCATTTAGATCTGGGGTTGAATAACCTATTAACAAAAATAAAGTAATTACAATTACCGACATTTCCAATTCCACCTATGCAATCTAATAATGTAAATAATGTCACCGGCCACAACTGTTACTCCGCCAGATGTGTTACACCAACATCAAATTGTCAAGTTGGAAAAAACTTAAAACATGAATCCTTTGGTATATTTCTATGAAATCAAAGAAAACTTATAAATTTTTAAAAAATATTGATGTTTTTTTAAATTACAAATACACGTTAAAAGCGTTTAGTGCAAGTAACAAAGGAAGACTTAGAATTACTTAAGGAACTTAAGAGCAATCCTGAGCTCGTATTCGTCAGCAGGACGCTTTCGCGGATGCAAAGATCAAGACTACTGAAATTAGCAAATAAATTTGATTTTTTGGATGGAGCTCCATATATCACTAAAGATGGACTTAAATTAAGATTTTTCTGCAGCGATGAAGCTGAACTTAAAGATAAATATATTGAAGTTTGCATAATAAATGTTTATTTCAATTGGCTGAACATAATTTGAATCATTTTGGTCGAGACCGGTTGTTTTCAAAATTGGCGCGCTTATACCACGGAATATCACGTGCAGAGATCAATCGTGTCATAAAACGATGTATTCCTTGCCAGGTTTTAAGTTTTTTTTATTAATTTTTTAGTCAAAAAAATCATTGGCTACTAAACCCCCAGTTACGCCGATCATTGCAAGGCGGAGTCGCGATCGGTATATCGCCGATTTAGTGGACCTAAGGAGATATTCAGATATTAATGATTCTTATAACTGGGTACTTTTGGCTATATAAAGATTAGATTCTTGTAATTGTCGATTCTTTTTCGAAATTCGCGATAGTTGAGTTATCTTTTACCAAAAGAGCTCATGAAATTGCTTCGTTATTTCAGAACATCTTTTATTATATTGGGCCACCATTGATCTTGCATACAGACAATGGTAAAGAATTTTGCAATGACCATGTCGCCCGTTTATGTGAAAAGTACAAAATTAAACATGTCCGTGGACGACCAAGGGCTCCTTGGGTACAGGGACAGGTGGAAAGGTTGTAAGATAACATTATTCTTTAGACTAAATCAGAGTATCAAAAGATGGATTTCATCTAAAAGTTACTCTGATGAATGTTTTGGACGCTATTGCGATATAATCAAAGACATTGTTTTTGATTATAACAATACTGTCCATTCCACCACAAAAAAAGTCCCATTTAATCTATTTATGGGCATAAAATATCCTATTGAAACATCAGAGGAGGAACTAGAATCATTGTTATTGCAAAATGATGACATAGAATATTTGGAAGAGGAAAGGAATGAAGCGTATGTAAATATTCTGTTGGCAGCTGATAAAATGGCTCAGAGAAGAAAATGGAAGTATGACGAGGCTACTTTTAGTGTAGGAGAGATAGTAATCTTAAGGTATTTGGGATGTATAAACATGTAATTTAGGCAAGATAATGACGCTAACAAACGACAATATCCACTTTATGATGGATTAGAGATGGTGAAATACACAATTGTGGCAAAAGACGATTTTGTAGTAACAATACAAAGTGAGACAGGTGACATGTATGAGAAAATACATGTTTCACGCTTAATTAAAATTGGGAATGATCCTTCTTTTTTGTGATTCCTTGATAGAAAACGTTTTAAACTAATAAGAGGCTTTTAAAATTTTTTTTATTAAAAAAAAAGAATAATTATTTAATAAAAAAAAGATATGGATAAGCCAAAATTAAATAGATTGCTAAATAATTTAAAACTCATATTTTTAACGGTATGTTGGTTTTGGGAAAAAATTCATGTTTCAGTCCAAATTTTTTCTATTCAGAAAAGCATATTTTTGCGAACAATTAGGTTATGCTTTGTATTAATTTTTAATTTTAAAAGTTTTATTTCTATTTATATGAATTTTTAGTGTAACATATCTGGCGGAGTAACAGTTGTGGCCTGTGACATATAATACCAATCAGTGTTTTTCGGACGATTTGCTAAATATGCAGCACATACCTCCCGCAGCGAGTGAGACCAATTACATATCGTTTGGCGACTCCATTCCAGTTGACGCCGACACCATAAAATGCTGTGTCTGTCGAAGCTCCACATATAAATAAACCGAATACAAGATTGTAATGACACTGTCGTGCCTTCGAGCCACGTACCTAAAAATTAAGTACTCTCTTATACCGTTTCGGACAGAACTTGAAATTCGACACTCGCTTTTATCACACACCCAAGTTGTACCATCTCGCTTTAGGGTCATCGGATGTCTTTCGGCACATTTCTTTTCGGTTGGAATGATTCCAACCTCCTGAAGGAAGGCTACGGACTCCATCTCAGAGCGAGGGAGTTCGTAGTCCTTCAATTTTGCGTATTTTCTCATCTCAACGTGACCGTCCATCCACACAAACGATTAAAAAATTCAAATATTTTTTAAAAAAATTTATAATAATATTTACAAAATCGGCATAGTACATTTATTTAATTTTTCCTCTAATATTCAAAAAAATTTTCATTAATTAAATTAGTGCCTATTTTCATGATTCATGAAATAGAACAGTACCCGTTAGTCATATAAGACTCCGTGAAAAGTTCTTAACTTAATATTGTTCCGTTTCTTGAATTTAGAGAGCCAGACATTGCTAGCCTTGAAATCAGTAATTCCATGTAGATCGGCGACTTTTTTTGCTTTCAAAAGAATAGAATTATCGTCCATAAATCAGCCACGAAGTTCGATATGTTCCATCCATTTCATAACTTCTGTATCAATAGTTGAATATGTTAGATTGAATAGTCGTTTTTTGCTTGAAAAAAGAGGATCACTATCAAGTATTTTTTGTTTTTCAAGCCTCAGATCATTGATTGATCTTCGGGAAATTTTTTTTAATGGAAGAGAAAACAGAGGCTATATGTTCCATTGTCATATGCTTGTTGTCATCGATGTAAGCTATTATGCGTCTTTTTTCATTGAACGTCAGTCTAGTACACTTGCGCATGTTCGATGAAGCGTGGTTAAAATTATTTTATACTAGCTCGGCAGCTCGCTTCGCTCACCGCGACCTAGCTCCTGCGGAGGGCCTGTTTCATCAAACAACTATAAGTTTATGTAGATGTATAAAACTACCTGGTTTAATGTAACCCTATTCTATCGCCTGTTGATAAACGATGTTTGTCGTCCGTCCTTCCTTGGCATATATGAATAAATTTTCTCTTCTGCCTACCCTCGAGCATCCCACATACAGCTGTCCATGTGAAAAGCACTCACTCTCTAAAAATAACCCAACTACCTTTAATGACTGTCCCTGGGCCTTGTTTATCGTCATTGCAAAACTCATCCTCAAAGGAAATTTCAGCCTTTTAAATCTAAATGGTAATTCATCAGAAATTATTGGAATTCGTGGAATATAAACATCCTCACCTCTATACTTACCTGTTAATATCGTCGCCTCTATTACGTTAGCCATCAAATTTTTGATAACTAACCTCGTTCCGTTGCATAATTTAGGTGGCGCAAGATTTCGTAATAAAAGAAATGCGGTAGGCGGAAATGCGGCAGGCAGAAATGCGGTAGGCGGAAATGCGGCAGCCAGAGATGCGGCAGGCAAAAAAGCGACACACAAAAAAGATTTAATTAATTACCTTATTAAGCTGACCGTTTTTTCTTCAGTTTCGTTTTTCCTCCTTTGGTTATCTATTTAAAAAATTATTTTTGAATAATAAAAAATATTTGGAAAAAAGAGGCATACAGAAAATAAATTCTATCTTTACGAAAAACTTCTTTTCTTAAGGTCGTCTTCCCTCATTCGGTTATCTATTGAAAAAATTATTTTTGAATAATAAAAAAGTTTAGGAAAAGAGGGATACCGAAAATAAATTCTAGCTTTACGAAAAACTTAACTAAATAGTTAATATTTTTACGCAAATTCTCCTGATGGCGCTGTCAATTGGTGGTAAATTGTGTTAATGATTGTGCTAATGTGGTTTCAACTATCAAAGTGTTTTTCAAAATCTGTTAATTGCACACTCTATTCAAGGTCGTGCGTCAATTGGTGGTAAATTGTGTTAATGATTGTGGTAATGTGGTTTCAACTATCAAAGTGGTTTTTCAAAATCTGTTAATTGCACACTCTATTCAAAGTCGTGCGTCAATTGGTGGTAAATTGTGTTAATGATTGTGCTAATGTGGTTTCAACTATCAAAGTGTTTTTCAAAATCTGTTAATTGCACACTCTATTCAAGGTCGTGCGTCAATTGGTGGTAAATTGTGTTAATGATTGTGCTAATGTGGTTTCAACTATCAAAGTGGTTTTTCAAAATCTGTTAATTGCACACTCTATTCAAAGTCGTGCAATCTGTGATTGCACATTCTGTCAAAGTCAAATATGATAATAGCTTTAATTTTTAAACTTCGGAGCAATCTTTAGTACCGCGGTCATTTTTTGGACCGTGTAACAATCTGTCGTCAGTTCAATCTGTTGTTAGCAATGAATTTGTGGAGATTCGTGTGGATACTACGATTAGTACGGATACAGCTGTGGCGAATAACAAACCTGATATATTTGTCCATGACAAAGTAAGGAATACAATCACCCTTATCGAAGTTGGGGTTACTTCGCAAAATTGCCTAAAGCAGGTCGAAGTTGAGAAGTTCCACAAATATGACTTATTGGCAAATGAACTTGAAGCAATTCATCACGCAAAAGTGAAAGTAATCCCTGTTGTAATGACCTGGGATGGAATTGTCTCAAGATTTTTCAAGGGTCATCTTGATGTCCTCAAGCTGGAAGAAAGAGTGAGAACATATATTCAGACAGTGGTTTTGAGGAAGACATTGGAGAGCATGCAGGCTGAAGAGAGGCATGGTATATCGATACCTAGTGAGGAGAAAGCTGAAACGGAATGTCAACCAAGGGCAGCCTCAGAATGTGGAGTGTGCTTCGACGAGAACACACCCATACGGTCACTGGATTATGGGCCCAAAAGAGAAGATTAAGCTAATTAATTAATTACTTTAACATGGATTTTTTAGTTAAAATAACTAACGATTTATAAACCTAAAAAATAGCCATTCTATAGCTTTATGGGAAGCATAACATAAGTGAAAGTTTGCATAAAAATGTATTTATTGTAGAATTCCATTTTTTATTAGCCTTCTATCTAAACGGCAAAGTTAATTGATTGACTTTGTATGCAGAGGAATTTTTAACTCGACTACGGTCATCAACTCTTATTTTCTGAAGTATGGAGGTCCTTTCAATGGTCTTTTTAAACTAATTTTAAAATAAAACATAAAACTTTTCTAAATGAAATAAAACAAAATTAACGAGAACAAAAGAGATTATTTAATCAGTTAAATGAGAAAAGTAACCCAATGTAATCGCCATTAAATGAGGCTTCATTTTAATTTCAAATCATTGTTATTAAGTCCAAATTCTTTCTTCAAGTAATTGAATTGATCGCAGTAGACTGTCGCCAAATCCCAGTATACTCCAAATTTTTAAGAAAATTAAGATTTTTTGATTCATCATGCCTGGACAGAACTTAGATATTTCAAGTTTTTAATTTGAATATCTCTAATTGTAGGACTTGCAATTAAAGATTCGTGTGGCATTATGAAAATGCTTCCAGTAACGACAGAACAATGTTCAAATTGGTTGATGTTCAAATTGGTGATCGAAATGACTTCTCCCACGATTTCACAAACTATTTTTGTAAAGAAAAACATTTCTAAAACAAGAGTTGCTCAAAGAGTTCATTTTTATTGCGAGTCCATCAATTAATACTTTCCTTTCTCCACATTCCAACTTATTTTCGCAATCATTAATTATTTGTGCCGTGAAATTTTTTGTGATCAAAAAACTTTTAACGAGTTTAATGCCACACGGATATTTTATGAACAAAATTCGCACTTTGCCGGAATCCAACGCGATTCTTTTGGTTTTGTTGCATTCTATAGATGAATAGTGAGCCAAGTTCCACCTTGTGAAGTCACGAGAAAAACCAGGGAGCTTAAAATCGTTAGATAACCAAGCATTTTTTTTTTTTAAATTAATTTATTTCAAATTAAAAGAAAAATAGTCATTGGCAGATAGCCAGAGTATTGCCTCTGACTATGGCTATAGATATTCTTTTGATTAAATACCGGTGCTCACACGGGTCGCCGGTAACCCTTTCGATTATTGAGGCAATACGCTGGAGTAGGGTCCGAGTAGAAGGCCCCTGTATTCCTGAGGTCTCAACAGCCAGGGGGACAAACACTCTCCCGTTCCCAATTCCAGCGTATTTCTCAGCTTTTCTTTTCTCAGCCCGTTCAGACGGGGCTCCAGGATTCTCGATGCATAATTTGATGTTCTGTTTAGAAAAGGAGTTCACACACGTGACGTCCCAAACCAGACACTTTCCCCTCTGGAATGGAAATGTGGTCATCCCATCGGGTCTTCTGCCGTCCTCTACGAAAATCCCTGCAGGTTCCAATTGTGTGTGGAATCCAGCAGTTCGAAGAGATCGACAGATGATCTGGTTCAGTTCGGAATGCCGTGAGGAACGTCCAATTCCGTTTCGACAGGAGAGGGAGTGATATCCAAACTCGTCAGTCCACACGCCGCACCGGCATTGGTGTTTTTCATAAACGCGTAGACCGAGGCGCAGACAAACTCCAATTCTTACGGCTTCATCATTAAGAAGGCAGCCAGTTGTATTACAAGGGTAACAGTTTAGCCACGCGCCGCTTAGGGGCTGGCTGCCCGCTTGTAAACAAGCCAACCTTCTCTGGTCCATGGTTTCCTTTAGGCATGAAAAAGTATTGGCGTGAACTTTCGACGTCCACTCCGATTGGCAGGTCACATCAGATGGCAATGGCAATCCCAGCTTTTCCCATACAGCGACGCAATCATCCACAGCAAATGATTTCCTCTGTTCGCTTATTTGAGAAAGAACAGTGTCGATCATATCTCTGGACGAGAGTACTGAGGAAAAATATGCGCCGTGCGCTGAATCTGCCGGGGTGATCAAGCCGATCCCTCCCAGGGAAATTGGGAGAGTCGCCTGTCTCCACGACTGCGTATCGAAGCTAACGTTGAGGATGTCCTCAGTGCAAGCTCTCATATGCTCGGAATAGTCTTCGAGAAGATCTGTTTCCTGATAGCATTGGGCCGTCCTCAAAAGGTATGTTAACTTCGGAATAGATAGACAGTTCCTCATTAAGAAGAGCCCAATGTGGCTATCCACACAACGTAATTTTTCAGAGAGAAGGGAAAATTCCGAAATTTTAGCCTTCATAACAGCTTTGATACCACTTTCAAAAATAGGAGATCCAAGAAAAATCAAGTCCTCTTAACCAAGCATTTTAACGAAAAGCAAATCCTTTAGATTAATCTGGTTACGTAAGTCTAGGAGACACAATCAATAATTAAACAAGGATTAAAATAAATACTTAATCTCATTTCGAACATAAAATGAAAATAAATTTTAGTCAGACTTAAAATAATCAGGATATAATGCTGATCTCTAGTCAATAAAAATAGAAACCAATTTGTTTTAATTTTTATTTAAATTAATATTCCATTCGTATTGATTTTTTTGAAAAGAATGGGAATTTTTAAATTTTCTTTTTATTCCACTCACGTTTAAAATTTTTTTACAGCTTTTATGGAAAAAACGAATCTTAAATAAAAACATTAAAATATATCTAAATTTCACTCATGAATAGTCGTGGTAATTTTAAAAAGTCAAAGATATTCATGTAAATACGTAATTTGTCGTTGATTGTTATATTAAAATAATTTGATTTAAATACTTTAAACAAATCTTAATTTTTTAATCATTGATTAACTTCAAAGAAAATTCATTAACATCAACTTCAGTATTCATCACACATTGGAAAAAAATCGA
>NW_021835242.1:20000-40000 GCF_006345805.1 Octopus sinensis | reverse complement strand
AAATCTCTAAGATTTTTTATAAGATTACGTAACTGATGAGAAACGAAATGTAAGATTCATTGATTTATGCAAATATTTAGATGCATTCTGATGGAAGTTTTGTATTTGTCATTCATTAACTAGATTCTGTGTCGTTGATTGGAGCTGATAGTTTTCCAAGGAAACCTGACAGGGTCTTGTTTTTATTTTCTAAGAATCAAAAGAAAAAAAGACTGAAATGTTTGAAAAGAGAAATAACTGGATTGTTGACTCGAAGATATTGACTTTCAATCAGCGATTAAGGCATGGTTGGTGTTGTTTTTTAATGACTTTAATCAGGGGGAGAAAAGCAGCGGCCATGAGCATTTTCAGTATCTCCAGGCCTTGTAGAAGGAAGGCTGTAAGGAAAGAAGGAAAGAAGGTAGGGATGTTTTAGTTCGGAGAGAATCTTATCTACCATTCTACTCTGATGTTTCTAAAGGTCTTTCGATTATGCCCGAAGACAATGAATTCCTTGCCATTGAAGAACTCATCAAAACTCAAAACACCTAGAAAATATTTATTTCTTTATTGCCCACAGGAGGCTAAACACAGAGAGGACAAACAAAGGATTAAGTCGATCGCCCCTAGTGCGTAACTGGTACTTATTTAATCGACCCCGAAAGGTTGAAAGGCAAAGTCGACGTCGGCGGAATTTGAACTCAGAACGTAAAGGCAGATGAAATACCTATTTCTTTACTACCCACAAGAGAGGACAAACAAAGACAGACAAACGGATTAAGTCGATTATATCTACCCCAGTGCGCAACTGGTACTTATTTAATCGCCCCCGAAAGGATGAAAGGCAAAGTCGACCTCGGCGGAATTTGAACTCAGAACGGCAATAGAAATACCGTTAAGCATTTCGCCCGGAGTGCTAAGGATTCTCCCAGCTCGCCGCCTTACACCTAGAAAATATTGTCGCCCAATTGAGAGGTTTTGAAAAACGTCAATCCAACCCTGTTTGAATATTTCCACAAACTTCTCAATCAATCTTTAAATAAGCATTCTGTCCTACAGCATATCCGAGATGTCCACATTTCCTCATTTCACGAGAACAGACGCGACAGAGGTGATTGCAATAATGAAATGAATAAGACGACGAACTGGCGGAATCGTTAGCATGCCGGACAAAATGCTTAGCGACATTTCCTTTGTCTTCACGTACTGAGTTCAAATTCTACCGAGGACGACTTTGCCTTTTATTCTTTCGGGGGTCGATAAAATAGGTATCAGTTGCGTCCTGGGGTTAATGTAATTGACTTACCCCCTCCCCCGAAATAGCTGTCCTTTTGCCAAGATAATTCAAGAGGTGTACGGTTTCTTATAATCAGCAAATTCTTCGACCGTTTAGGGTTTTGAACGGCTTCAGAAATTTGCAGACAGATTCTGTCCTCATTTGCAATATGTCTTCCACACCAAATCGTCCACCATAATGCAGAATATCTTATTTGCGCCATCTTCACGGAAAGCGACAAGAGCAGAATTAGCCAAAGTGTGAGGCCTTCATTAACCTAACAAAAGTATTCAGCTGCAGAGATAACCTATTTAAGATGTTATCACCCATCGGTTTCTCACCTAAGCACCTAGCCTACCTGCAATTATATCATGATAATATGATGAACACCATGAGGTATGAGAGTTCTTTTTCTTTAGGTACCATGCCCAGAATGTAGGACGTTGGGGATCACTTCATGCCACAATTCTTTGTTTTCTGTAATAGTTCCTCTCTCCGATGTTAAATGCCTCTTGCTTCCAAAAAATCCTTCAAAGCTTGACATCCGTATCATCCTTCTCTTCCCTCTGCTTCTTTTTCCTTCAGTCCTTCCAGTCATCGCTAAATTCTCCAGGCCCTCTTTCCTCATCGGATAACCAAGAAATTTCAGTTGCTTAGCCCTATCTCACAAAGCAGTTTCCTATTTACCATAGCCTGGCTCCTCCCTTCTTCATTAGATCCTTTGTCCATGTTATCCTCAATATTCATCTTAAGAACCACATTTTACAGCACTCCAAGCACCTTCTCATTTCTGATGTTATAAACCCTGCCGCACTTCCATACATTAATACAAGGTATAAGAGTGTTGAGTCTAAAAGAGTTGAGTGGAGAAGAGCCGAGTGAAGCAATGGTGTGTCCTCACCCTGACGTCACTCCTGAAACACGCACTCGAGCCCTCAACGGATGGTATCTACCTTCCCCCAAAAGTGTTTAATATAACCAGCTCGAATGTCAGAAGATGAGTAGAGACATGCTGTCTCCTCAAACTTTACTTAATACTCAAAAATCTTATGAACAGAAATTATGATTTATTTGCTGTCACAATTAGTCTAAGTCATGAGTAAAAAATCACTTTCCAGACCCTCTTTCAATTAAGATCAAATGCAAGAAACTGGACTTGTATATGAGATACAGTATCTTGGCTACACTGTTACAAACAATCTCGCCCTTGATGTGGAATTCGTATCAGCAAAGCAGTTACTACTTGCTCGAGACTTACTAAGAAAGTATACGAAAATATACAACTTATAACATCTATCACGATCTTAGTGTACAATCCTTATATTCCCAGCACAATTGTGTATGGCAGCAAATCTTGGACAGTATACTCTTCTCAAGTACACAAACCTGTCATGTTTCATTTAATATCTGCACAGAATCCATGAAGCCAAATGACAGGGCAGGATCTGCAACAGTGACAAACACTTACCTAAGTAGGGACCTCCTCCATGTTCACCTTCTTGCAACAAAGACGATTTCGATGGCTTGCATATATCAATCGCTTCAATGATGGTCGTATTCCATAAGACCTTCTCTTTGTGAACTGGAATCTGAATTAAGAGGCAAAGATCGCCTTCACCTGCGATACATAAGTACTCCAAGAGTGTTGAGTCTAAAACAGTTGAGTGGAGAAGAGCCGAGTGAAGCAAGGGTGTGTCCTCACCCTGACGTCACTCCTGAAACACGCACTCGAGCCCTCAACGGATGGTATCTACCTTCCCCCAAAGTGTTTAATATAACCAGCTCGAATGTCAGAAGTGTTATTTGAAGCAAACATCGTAAATCCTGTTTCCTGCGAAGCGGTCTCTCACAACAGCACTCGTGAAAGCAGCTATTATCAGTGAAATTGAGAAATGGAAAGCAATATCCTCATAACAGCTGGATGAACAAAGCTAGTACGAAGGAATTATTCACGTAAAAAAATCTGCATACAGTGGCGGTGCCCCAGCATGGCCACATTCCTTGAGCTGGAATACAAACATATAAAGGAATACAATATCCACAGTGTTTATATGTCAGAACTGCGGTTGAGGCTGCAGATCGAGGATTGAGTTTCACAGCTATTTCAGAAATGGTCATTAGACCTCGTTCTCCTCTATTGCACCCCAACAATATCGTGTTAATTGAGAGCGGTTTAACCTACCTAAAGACTATGCAGAAACGTCTTCTTTGGGTTGTAACCAGAAAGTGGTAGTGTTTAGAGTGGATTAATCTTTTGACCTGGCATTGCAAAACAAGCAGCAGACATGTATCTGGGAAACTTGCCCCTTTGGGGGATAGATTAGTGTTATGAGAGACTTTACCAGGACCGTAACTGTGCTCCGACAATAAAAAAAAATTGTTATTACTGAACGAATTTAAAGATTAAATGACGAAATGTCTGTATGTCGGAGTAAACTTCCAGTGACTTCAAATTTCTACCTAATTTTAGTTCCCGATTGTAGCTGCCTCAGTTAATCAGCATCTACACTGACTCCGGGAAATATATCAACGTCTATAATCCAACAAGGGAGACTCTATTTCAATGGTTCCCAGCCATTTTTTCTCTATGGATCCCTTAGATTAATATTTTGCTCTGGTGGACCCCTGAGTTAATTGATGTTTAAAAACTAGTTTTCTATATACTTCTTTTAAAATTCCTATTTTGTTTTTCAACCATTCACTTGTGTAGGTTTGCAACAGAACTCACTGAGAGAACATGTTTCAGTGACTGGAAAAATGTTAAACTATGAAAAATATTAAAGAAAGAAACCTAGCTATTAAAGAAAAACTTTGTCATGAGCCTATAAAATACTACTTCTGACCCCCAATTTACGATTTTGCTTGCATGGGCCCTAAAAATCTTATATGGACCCCTAGGTGTCACATGGATCTTGATTGGGAACCACTTCTCTACTTGCGAGAAATAATAACTAAATTTCCCTCCAACGACACCCTGAAGTCTTGACAACGGACACATCTGTTAATGACGGTCGGCGTACAGTATACTTTAAAAAAGACGGAATAGCCACGAAGGAATATCTTTCGTTAAAGGCCTTCTCAATCATGACTGACCTGGATCTAAGCAACAATAATAACAACAATCTGAACGTCTAAAATCCTTCATCCCCCCCATTCTGAAATCAATGGCCCAATCAATCGTCTGTTGCCAAACCGAGTACAAAACCAATAATCGAATTGAAAATATAGATATTTCAATTTCGATTAGTTTTATTTTAAGATCACAAATATCAGAATTGTGTCTACAATTTTAATAATTGGATTACAGAATCGGTGGAGCATCAGAGAAAATGTCTGGCAGAGCTTAATTATGTCTTTTTGCGCTGAGCTCAAATATCACGGACATCCGCTTCATCTGAAGGGCAGAGAATGACAGAATCAGTTGAGTATCGGACACAATACCTTGCAGTATTTAGTTGCGTCCTTTTATGTTCAAATTTCACTGAGGTCCACTGAGTATCCTTTTATACCTCTACATGAAAAGATCTGATCATGAAATACAATTTCAGGCGATCGGAAGAATTCGCTTTTTACTTCACTAATGTTCCTGTACTGAGGATTTTGCCTTGTCCTTTGGTACAATATCAAACTCCTCCCAGTTACTTCATAATCTAGAATTAGATGCACGTGATGTTGGACTACTTCTTAACCCTAGTAAAACTAAATTCATTGCTCACAATCAACAAGGATCCATCAGCAACATCAGAAAAGTCCCTATCAATGAAGTTGACTTCACGTGCATCGGTTTTGAGACAGCCTCAACGGAAAGAGATGTAAAACCTCAGACAGCCAAAATATGGTCGGCTCTAAACAAACCAGATGTTACCTAGAAATAGACCCTATCAGACAATCTTAAGATATTTTTGTCCGTGCATCAGTAGAGTCAGTCCTTTTATATGAAGCAACAGCTTGGATGCTAACCAAAACTCTGGAATCAAAGCTAGATGGAACTGACAGGCGAATGCTAAAAGCAGTCTTAAACATACCTTAGAGAATTCATCCCACCAAGAAACAGTTGTGTGGCGATCTCCTGCCTCTTTCCGCCTTTACAAGACAAGGGTACTTGCGCTTTGCGTGATATTGTTGGCAAACTAAACAAAGGTTGGGCAGTGATCTTCTGCTGTAGATGTCAAAACATGGTTGTACTGGAGCAGATCGTCCGAAGACAATGTATGTAGATCATCTCACCAGAAACGCTGGATACCACCCCGAAGATCTTCCGAGATGGATGGCGTGCGTAAGTTAAAAATGTCTGAGCAAACTCGACCAGATGGTCATGAATGTCACTAATGTCCACACATTTTCGTTGGACAAACCAGTAAAATGCCCTGTGACTGTGCGAAGATAAAAGATAACATCGTTTTATTTCATAAATAAAAATAGAAATATACTAAAATAGAAAAAAACATTACAAAATATTCCATGACGAGACCGATAAAATAAGTACTTAAAACAAGTACTAAGTCGATTTGTTCGACTAAACTCCTTCAATGCGGTGCCCCAGTATGGCCACAGTCCAATGACAGAAAGAAGTAAAAAGTAATCGATGAAAGATAAAATCAGTGAAGAATCGAAAGTGAAATTCATAATTCCTAATTCAAAGAATAAACTCAAATGATTTTAAATTTATAATTCATAATTCAAAGAATAAACTCGAATGGTTTTAAATTCATAATTCAAAGAATAAACTCGAATGGTTTTAAATTCATAATTCAAAGAATAAACTCGAATGGTTTTAAATTCATAATTCAAAGAATAAACTCGAATGGTTTTAAATTCATAATTCATAATTCAAAGAATAAACACAAATGGATTTAAATTTATAATTCATAATTCAAAGAATAAACTCGAATTGTTTTAAATTTATAATTCATAATTCAAAGAATAAACTCGAATGGTTTTAAATTTATAATTCACTAGCAGCATAGCCCGGCGTTGCCCGGGTATGCAAGAGCCCTTAGTAGGCAACGACTAAGCCCAATCTAGTCCTTTCCCTCTAGAGAACGAAGGCGTATGTGTAGGTTGCAATGTCTTCTCTTCACTCCCAAATAACTATCAAACAGCTATCGATAATTCAACCCAACCAATTCCTACCAGGAAGAAATTACATTCGAGACTTTACCCCCAACACCGCCACTTCTGCTAATAGCTGCTGCAGCCGCAAGTTATTCGAATACTTTTTTTGTTTACACTTTCTTTATAACTACCACCCAAACGTTTTACCTTAAATTTTTGACGTACCCTAAGGGTCCTCGGACGCTACTTGCAAACTCTTGGTTTATTATAAACCGCTTTTGTCGTGTGCATCAAAAAACCTTTTCCATTCGTTTGTTCAGTTTGGTCACTTTTGACTTTTTCGTTGTTGTCACTCACATTGCTGCCCGCTTTTTTGCCGTTTTTGTACATTTTTATACATTTTGGGATACTTACCCCACGTGTTCCGAGAGTTAAAAAGGTCGAGTTGCGTCCCCTAGACAGTCTGTAGAAAATGTGTTGCATATAAAAAGCTTAGATTCTCGACCCATGTCGAATTTATCGATTTTTTTTCAGAACTGGGGGAACTTTTCAAAATTTTCGCTGCGTTAGTTTTGAATTATGACATTGGGCTACGTGTGTGTCAAGTTTCATCAGAATCGGTTGAAAGCCGTGGTCAGGGTGAGGGTACAACCTGATAGACACACAGACAGACAAACTGCCGTTTATATATAGAGAGATAATTCAAAGAATAAACTCGGATGGTTTAAAATTTATGATTCATAATTTAAAGTGAAAATATTTCAGATGCTTATTTAGAAATTCCTTAACAGCCGACGCCGTTTTCTTTTAAAGCAATTTTACATTGTTACAGTTCTATACTGTTTCCTATAGGCGCGGGTGTGGCTGTGTAGTAAGAAGTTTGGTTCCCAGCCACATGGCTCCGGGCTCAGTCTCACTGCATGGCACCTTGGGCAAGTTTCTTCTACCAAAGCCTTGTGAGCGGATTTGATAAACAAAATCTGAAAGAAACATGTCTTGTGTGTGTGTGCACGCGCTCTTGTTTATCCCTCGTCATCACTTGGCAACCGGTGTAGGTATTTTTACGCCCCCGTAACTTGGTAATTTGGCAAAATACACCGATAGAATAACTACCAGGCTTTAAAATAAATAAATAAATAAGTACTGGGATACATTCATTTGGCAAAAAACTCTTCAAAGCAATGCTCCAGTATGGCCTCAATCTAATGACTGCAACAAATAAAAGATAAACAATAGAAAAAATTCAAAACGATCTCAAATGATTTTAAATTTATTATTTAAAATCAAAATATTTCAAATGTTTATTTATCTGGAATTCCTTAACAGCCGACGGCATTTTCTCTTAAAGCGATTTTACGTTCTTCTCGTCTAAAACAGAAATGGCTGACTCCTCCTGCTTCTTATAAAAGCGATTTGCTTCTGCTTCTTGCGAAAGCAATGAAACCAACGCTGTATATTATTATCAGCAATATCATTACCTAGAGCTGTAAACTAGACTATGTAACAACTTATTGAAAATATATTATTGTTTCTTTGTCTTATATTATTGTTCCCTCTCTCTCTCTCCCCCCTCTCTCTCACACACTCTCTCTCTCTCTCCATCTGTAATTTTCACATTTTCTAATGAGTTTTGTTTCTAGTGCAACATATATATATATATTAGTTTATATATTGGTTTCTCATTTTTTTTCTTGGATCCGTATCGATATTCTTAGGTGACATCACGACGTCTTGCGGAGAATGTAATAAGTTATAATGAAAGCAATGCGCAAAATAGCTGACGTTATGAAAATGACGACCAGAACCAATAACAATGGCCAAAGGAACAGAGCTTAATATATTTTCTGATGTGTGTGTGTGTATCTGTGTGTACGCGTACGTATGTGTGTGTTTTACATTTTTATCTTTTACTTGTTCCAGCCATTAGACTGCGGCCATGCTGAGGCACCATCTTGGAGAATTTTACTTGAATGAATCAACCCTAGTACTTATTCTATCGATCACCTTTGCCAGACTGCTAAGTTAAGGGGACGTATACACATCAACACTGTTTTTCAAGTGGTGTGTACGGTGGGACAAACGCAGACACAAAGACACACGTATATGTGTGTGTGTGTGTGTGTGTGGTGTGTGTGTGTGTGTGTGTGTGTGTGTGTGTGTGTGTATAAACATATACATCAAAATACCAAGGAAGGAGATATAAATCCGTATGAAAAACACTCGCTACGGTAGCAATAATAGTGATATAAACAACACGGTAACAGCGTCAGAAAATGAGGTCAGAACTGCCACATATACAACTAAATCTAATAAATGCTCCAGCAGAGAAAAATCAAAATGCCCATTGATGAACCTCTGTATGAGTACGAATCTTGAATATAAATGTACCGTGCACACAAGGAGAGGACCGTATGTTAACATTGGGGTGGCGACTGATTCATTCAAAAATCATTATCACAACCATTTTATAAGATTCTATAAAATCAACAAGAGGCAATCAACATCTTTGGCCGATTTTGAGTGGCGACTTAAGAAAGATAAAATTAAATATGATCTAACTTGATCCATAATAAGGTACGTACAACCATATAATATTCTTTCCAAGAGATGCAGACTCTGTCCCGAGGAATCCCTGTTGATTTTGTGGACCAATGAGAAGATCATTAATAGAATTTCTGAAAGACTCTCAAGTTGCTTACATGCTTATAAATGCACTTTCGCGCAATGCAGCGGGAATGAATTTGAGTATTAGTTAATCAAATTAACAATCATAATTTACCTTAAGGTATGGATGAATTAAATTTAACTCTAGCCTTGCCGTTCGTATAAACACTGAATAGCTATCTAATTCGCTGTGTGAACGTATGCACGCCAAACAACGCGTGTGCGTATGCTTATATCTTTGCGAATGTTTGTTCGCGCGGGTGTACGTGCGCCATATAGTCTAGGCGAGGGCGTTTATACATCCATATCAATTAACGGTTATATTTAATACTTTTTCTGCTGCATTGTGCATTCGTTACTTTTTGCATGTTATTTATTTTTGATCTTATATAAAAATGAAGCTGTATCCTTTAATTTCCATACACAAACCGAGAAGATATCTTGCGGAAGAGTCGTTATTTTGACGAGATACATTTTGTATTCATCTGACGAGACACAGCTACACCGTCACTTGATAAGTATCCCACCCGTGTGGGATCGATGCTAGATGGGTGGAAACAATTGTAGTGATTAATAAACATTCTCGTACCTTCCATCTTCCGTTCCTCTCATTAATCATACGCACACACACACACACACGCACGCATACATACACACACACGACTGGCTTCTTTCAGTTTCCGTCTACCATATTCACTCACAAGACTTTGATCGGCCTCAGACTATATTAGAATACACTTGCCCAAGGTACCATGCAGTGGGACTGAACCCGGAACCATATGGTTGGGAATCAGACATCTTACCAGACAGTCACCCCTGCACGTTATATAATGTAGTTTTGTATTAAATTTTTTTGTTAATCTGGTACCATGACAACTGGTATAATAATTTTTTTAAATCTTGATCTTAAGGTTTCCTAAGCATTTTTACATTTCTTTGGCTATTTCGAATTTTCAAAGAACTCGCAGCTCTATATTGTTCCTTCTAGTTGCTGTTGTTGTTGTTGTTGTTGTTGTTGTTTAGCTTCAGATCAGCCTTGATGAAGCAAACATACATTTTGAGGAAAAGAATTCCAGCCGTGACCATGCCGTCTTTTTAGAAACACAGATAATCCAGGACTAAATTCTCCATCGGGTGCTTTTTATATATCAGAGAGTAATGTGTTTTGACAATGATTTGGTTATTATTTCTAGCCGGTCAATCTACCAATTAAAAACACACACACACACACACACACACACACACACAAACACACACACAACGTGCAATTGGCCCATGGTTGGGGGTTGTTTCTTACAAGAGAATCTGCTGCATGTTCCTTTGTTTCTGATGGTGTTTTTGTCTTTTAGATTTCTTCCATATTGACTTAAATTACACGTGACCCAAGAATAGGAACATGGCGAGACAATGCACCAATGAGAACATCTGGAAAATTAAAAATCAAATCAGAACAGACACTTAAATCTGGACGAAGACAAAAACGAACATTAAATTTTCTCAAAAATAAAGTAACACCCGTTCTTTTCCACCCTCCCTCTCTCCCTCTTTCTCTTTCCCTCTCTTTGTCTTTCTCACTCTCACCCTCAGTCCCTCTCTCTCTCTCTCTCTGTTTCATTCTCTTTGTCTTCCTCCTTCTCTTCCTCTCTCCCTCTTGTTTTGCATATGTTTGCTCGTGTTGATGTGAAGGTTGTACATATCCACGTATATATGCATATGTATATGCGTGTGTGCATATGTGTGTGTATGTGTGTGAGCGTTTCTGTGTGTCTCTTTGTGTATACATACATATATATATATGTACGTGTGTGTATGTGCATTGATATATAGCTATATATACATTGTATTTTGTTTTTATATATAATATATATATATATATATATATATATTATATATATATATATATATATAATTATATATATATCATGTATATATATATATATATATATACACACACATACGTGTATATCTACAACTCTGTATATATGTATCTACGTACCCAAACTGAGATTCACACATACTCACAGGTGTATAGTGTATACACACACACACACACACACACACATATATATATATATATAATATAATATATATATTATATATATATATATATATATATATATATATACACGTATATATATATATATGTGTGTGTATATATATATATGTATATATATATGTATATATATATATATATATATATAACATACGCACACACACATACAAACACACTTACTGCGGTGCTCATAATAATTTTCCATAAGAATAAATCAATTTGACATTGAAGCGTCTTGAAGTAAATAATTTCGCCAACATATATTTCCCTCTTTTTCTCTTTTTTTTCGGCGGTTAATATAGATACAGGCCTCTGTCTCCACAGACCCACATGTTCAGTGGGGTGGAGTGGGGTGGGGCCGTGGCATAGATATGTGGAAGAGGGGGGGGAGGAGAAAAGAGGAACATCAAAGAAGACAGCAGAGAACATCTAATTAAACGCAGACTTTTCTTTAATGAATATGAGATGGATGCTGTTCCTTCACCATCCTCAACATCATTATCATCATCATCATCAGCAGCAGCAGCAGCAGCAGCAGCATCACTATAATCGTCATCACTATCGCTAACATCAGCATTATCCTCATCATCCTCATCACCCACCCCCAACTACCGCAGCTACCACGACTATCATCACTATTATCATATTTACCAACATCATCATCGTCATCGTGATGTTGGTAAATATGCCAACATCATCATCATCATCGCCATCACCATCACCATTACAGCTGTCATAATTTTCATCCTCATCCTCATCATCCTCATCATCATCCTCCTCATCATCATCATCCTCATCATCATCATCCTCCTCATCATCATCATCATCGTCTTCACCACCACCGCCATCATGGATAGGATATATTTGCATTGTTTTTTATTTCCATCTTCTTTTACGAAATTCCTTTTTGTTTGTTTTATATTTCATTTTTAAATTCTTTTATTTTTATCATTTATTTTTTTGGTTTTTCCTTGTTATTTCAATTTAATTAATTTCTTAATTTAGACACCCAAAATAGGTTATTCTTTGATGTGTTATTCCCAAATAGATATTTCAGTTATTATTACACTCACTTCCTTATTCAATCACACCAACCCACACCCACCCGCCCACCATCTTTCCTTTCCTTTACACTTTCTCATTTAATTTCGGTTTAGCGCATCCGCTCTTTTTTTGCTTGGCTTTTTGGTCTTTTTTTATTTGCCGTTTTTAATATTTTTACCCAGCGTAGCAGCAGTAGCAGCAGCAGCAGCAGCAGCAGCAGCAGCAGCAGCAGCAGTGCAGCAGCAGCAGCAGTAGCAGTAGCAGCAGTAGCAGCAGCAGCAGTAGTAGCAGTAGCAGCAGCAGCAGCAGTAGCAGTAGTAGTAGTAGTAGCAGTAGTAGTAGTAGTAGTAGTAGTAGTAGTAGTAGTAGTAGTAGTAGTAGTAGTAGGCTCCTGCTGCTACTGCTACTACTACTACTACTCTCTGATAGCTGTCTGCGTTTGAGATAATGTAAAGACAGTTTCGCTCCTAACAAGCGCACCAAACACACGGTTACCGTTTCCCACCTGGCACATACATATACGTATAGATAGATAGATAGATAGATAGATAGATAGATAGATAGATAGATAGATAGATAGATAGATAGATAGATAGACAGACAGATAGACAGACAGATAGACAGACAGATAGACAGACAGACAGATAGATAGCTAGCTAGATAGATAGATAGATAGATAGATAGATAGATAGATAGATAGATAGATAGATAGATAGATAGACAGACAGACAGATAGATAGATAGACAGACAGATAGACAGACAGATAGACAGACAGACAGATAGATAGCTAGATAGATAGATAGATAGATAGATAGATAGATAGATAGACAGACAGACAGACAGACAGACAGACAGACAGACAGACAGACAGACAGACAGACAGACAGGGAGAGGGAGGAATTTAGCGCGTCTATATTTATTACAAGTGTTTGGGTACGACTTCGTTTTTAACGCCGTTGCTCTTAAATGGTTCCCTGTGAACAGTTACGCAATATTTACGACTAATTATATTGTTAGACACTTCACAAAACATACGGTATTCCATACACAACGTAAACAAAAATAGGTATATTAAATGTTATACAACTTGAATTCTTAATTTCTTAAAATTATTTTCGTCTCAAGGGCATGTATCAGAATTCCCAAATGAAAATTGAAACCAACTCCACATGAGAAAGGGAGATAATCTCGAAAGTTGAAAAGCTATCAAATAATAGGACAGGCTTATCGTTTGGAGATAAGAGAACAGTCGTGGACATGAGTCACCTCTTCTCATATAGAATTGTTCTCAATAGTCATTTGGTAATTGCGGTTCATCCTCTACAAGCGGAGATAATGTCAATAAATCAAGAATCTATATTCTGTAGTATTCGAGATGCCCGTAATTATCTATGTTCTTCAAACATGTATATCTATGGATGAATGGATGGAATGATTGATGGATGGATGGATGGATGGATGGATGGATGGATGGATCTATGTGTGTATGTATGTGCGTTGCCTAGTGGGTAGGGTGTTGCACTCACGATCGCTAGATTGTAGGTTCGATTTCCGGTGTTCTTGAGCATTCTCACATAGCCCTATTCTCACTATTTCTCATTGTTTATATTTTCTAACCACCTTTGTCTCTTTTATTTTTTCTTTCATTCTTCTGATGAAGGACTAGCGTCCGAAACGTTGTGACTCTTTTCTTTTTAAAAGTTAAACGTATTCTACATTTATTAAAGCTCGCCTCTCTCACGTTCTCTTCTTTTTGGTTCATTGTTTAATATCGATACACAGATATACATATATATGTATATACACATACATACACAAAAGCAGATTACTATGACAGAAAGATAAATATATCTATTACATGTGTGTGCATGTGTGTGTGAGTGTGTGTATGGGTTCGCATGTGTGTGTGTGTGTATATTTGTGCGTGTGTGTGTGTATGTGTGTTTGCGTGCGTCTGTGAATGTATGTATATATGTATGTATGTACATACATATGCACACAGATTACTAAATAAAGATAGAAAAATGTATATATATATATGTATATATATATTTCTTTATTGCCCACAAGGGGCTAAACATAGAGGGGTCAAACAAGGACAGATAAGGAGATTAAGTCGATTACATCGACCCCAGTGATTAACTGGTACTTATTTAATCGACCCCGAAAGGATGAAAGGCAAAGTCATCCTCGGCGGAATTTGAACTCAGAATGTAACGGCAGACGAAATACTGCTAAGCATTTCGCCCGGCGTGCTAACGTCTCTACCAGTTCGCCGCCTTTATATATGTACATATATATATATATATACATATATACATGCATACATACATACACACACATACATACATACATACATACATACATATATGCATGTATACATGCGTATGTATATATACCCACATGTTCATTTATACATGCACAAGCACACGCAAATATACTGACAGAGCGAAAAATCGGTAGATTTATTTATTCATCGCTATGTTTACCTGCGTGTACGCCGAGAAGGAGGAGGAGGAGGAGGATGGGGAGGAAACAAAGAGTGATTAAGAGAAGAGTGTATATAAAACCAAGATAGTTAGAAAGGAAGACACGGAGAGAAAATTAGGGAGAAGGTTAAGTGAGAGAGAAAGACAAAGAAACGGAATGAGGGGAAAATATATTAATTGATTTACCTTTATAGAGAGAGAGGGGGAGAGAGAGATCTACAAAGGAAGAACTAACTTTAATCAAAGACCCCATTCGTTGAAAGGTTGTAAGATAAAGAACGAAGATTAGAAAAACACTTCTTTGTAAAATAAGATCAAACGATCGAAGGGAAAAATGAAAGCAATCGTTTAAGATGGCGTTCTGACAAAAGTGATGAAGCCTCAACGTCATGCAGTGGCACAGTCTTTCGAGTTGCATTGTGGGAATCACACGTAGAGGATAGCGTAGCTTCAACAGCGGGTATTTCCTGTAAACATCGTTTACATCAGGATGCCAAACTAAAGTGGTACATATACATACATATATGCACTCGCACGCGCGCGCATATATACGTGTATCTGTGTGTCTGTCTGCCTGTATTTATTTACATAGATATAGATATTTACGTATATAACTCACTGTATTTTGATAATATATATATATATATATATATACACACATCCATACACACACACATATACATATATATATATATATGTAAAGTGATGGATATATCTAACTACTTATATAGATAGAGACATATATACACTTATGCATACATGCATACATATTGTATGTATATACACACACACAGAAGCACATTTATATACGTGTGACTATATATATATATGTATACACACACACACACAAACACACACACACACACACACAAACACACACACACACCACACACACACACACACAACACACACACACACACCACACACACACACACACACACACACACACACACACCACACACACACACACACACACACACACACACACACACACATGGTTCGAGAGATTATGGTCAGTGAATATAGATAAACATATGATCAAATATAGTAAACGCAAAAAATTGTTTTATTTTCCTCCCAAACTGAATATCATGACCAAAATATTCAAATCTTGGTCGCCATTACAACATTCACTTAGCTTTGATGAAAATCTCTTCCTTTGGCACAATCTAATCTACTTTAAAACACTCGTCTAATTAAAACATTATGGTTAGTTTATCGGGAAGGGACCTTTATGTGTTCGCTTTAACCCCTAGACATAGCAGCTTAATATCCCTCGAATCACGCCTGATTGGTCGTTGAAGGAAATATATAACATCCTGTTGAGAATCCCGAAGAAGTGCAAGCCGTACTTCACATTGCCCCACGCCATTCACCAGACAGAAAAGAGGAATCCTGCGATGTATCAGAGTCCCGTCCAGGTGGGAAACATATACACCTTAGAAACCGTGAAAATAGGCCCTTATGAGCGGCCATCACTCGAAAAGGTAACTTTACTGTATTTATCTGATTGCCTAACATCCTATGTGAAAGTGATCGATAAGCTCAGCTGTCACTGATCTATATTACTGTATGCTTTGATTTGTGTGTGTGTGTGTGTTGTGTGTGTGTGTGTGTGTGTGTGTGTGTACATACATAGTGTTGGGTATGGCTGGGTGGTTAGGAAATTCTTTGTGAACCACTAGCTCTCGGGTTGAGTCAAACTGTGTGGCACCTTGGGCAAGTTACTTCAACCATTGCTAAAGGCCGACAAAAGTTTTGTGAACGGATTTCATACACAGAGACAAAGATGTATGTATATGTGTGCGTGGCCCCCTTGTCTTGACATCACGTCATAGCTGTAAATGGGTGTCACCCTCATACAAGCGGTGTTGTTTGTCTCCAATCTTTCATTAGCACATTTCTGGCCACCGGGAAATATTGACTTTCTTGGAAACAAATGAGGGTCGGCTACAGGAAGGGAACCCGGCTCTAGAAAATCGGCCTCAATGAATTCCGTCTGACATATGCCAGCATGAAAATGTGGGCGCAAAGAAGATAACGAGGAGATATGCATGTGTGTGTATGTAGTAGTAGTAGTGTAGTAGTAGTAGTAGTGGTGGTGGTTGTTGGTGGTGGTGGTGGTGGTGGTGGCGGCGGCGGTGTTGGTGGTGGTGGTGGTGGTGGTGGTGGTGGCCTTATTTTGGCGCAAGGTCAGCAATTTTGATGGGTGGGGCAATCGATTACATCCGCCCAAGTGCTCAACTGGTACTTATTTTATCAACTCCAAAACCTAAAGCCGGACGAAATACCCCTAAGCCTTTCGTCCGGCTTGCTAACGATTCTTTCAGTAGTAGTAGTAGTAATATTACTAAATTCTTGTATATATTTCAAGGCCAAAACAATAAACTTTGTACTTTTCAAGACCAAAATCCCAAGAATTCCTACATTGCTTCTATTGCCAAAACCTGACACAATGTCATGATATAAAGCCAAATATCTCCACGTACTAGAATTCCATTCTCTGTGAGTGAATGGAATCAGAACAATACGTCATTGCTTCTTCATGTTCTTCACTAGCATAACACATATTCCGGCAGCACCAAGTCACCTACGACGGTAACCCCCACTCGTAAGAAAATAGCTTTAGTTCTAGGTAAGCAAGTGTATATGCCATTAACTATGACCTCGGTGTGTGTGTGTGTGTTTGTATTTGTACGTGTGTGTAAATGTGTATATGTATTTTCCTGTATGTGTCTGTGTATATGTGTATCTGTCAATAGAAAAGCATCTGTGTATACGTGCGTGCATGTGTGTGTGTGTCTGTATTTTTGGAGATAAATGCATATATATGTGTGTCTGTGAATATGTGAATGTCTGCGTATATATGCGCATATGTTTCTGTGTGTGTGTGTGTGTGTGTGTGTGTGTATTTGTGTGCATGTGTGTGTGTTTGTGTGTATAAATGTTTATATGTGTGTACGTGTATGTGTATATATGTGCATCTGTGAATTTGAGTGTCTGAATATATGTCCGAGTATGTGTGTGTGTGCGCGCGCGAGTGTTTGTGTGTATGAGCGAGTGTTTGTGTATATGAGCGAGTCTGTGTGTGCGAGTGTGTGTGTGTGTGGAGGTGCGGGTGAGTGGGTGTGTTTAAATATGTAACTACACCAACGCGTAAGTTCAAAGTTAACTTGACTCTAGAACACCAACAACGACCTACACGGGCTTTTGCATTTTGTTTTTGTTTTTTAGAAATGCTTGTCAGAAAATGCTTCTCTTAAAACAGAAACATTTAAACACAATATTCTTTAATGAATAACTTGATGAATTTCAAAATAATTGAAGATCAATGAAGAACACCAAATGCTGAGAAACTTATAAAGACGGAAGAATTTTAAATCATTGTTCTTGGGTTGGGGTTAGCATTTTGTGTGGTATTAATTAAATTAACGAGGTCAAATATTAAAATAAGAGAATATATAAAATCAGAGGCTACCTATAAATAACAACTCTTCAAAAGACTTTACATCTTTTGTAAAGAATATTTCTTGAAGCCATTCTTGCAACCATTCCGGAATCTCATCAAATACAATGAAATTTGACAATATCAAAGAAATATATTTGACAAAGAACGGCCTTTGACGGTAATAGAAAAGGTTCTTTGATAGTCTCGATGAATTCTGAGTTATGATGGACGAGATGTTGAGGAGATATTTGTCAGAAAACACCAATAAACGGATGTGATAAATTGTTGAGGGACCAAATTCTTAACTTAAATAGCGATTTTCTTAACACATTTCCTTATACATTAATGAATGTCTCTGGTTATAAACCTGCCAAAAGGATAACTTATTGCCTATTGAGTAGTGACACCAGTCAGTTGTAAAAACAAAGTGAAGATTTCTAAAAGAGTTCCCACGTGGCTGGTATAGCGGAGAATATTCTTAAGCAGTTTAGAAAGATTGAAGGGAAAAAGAAGCAGAGGAAAAAAGAGAAGGACGATAAGGACATGGAGCTTGACGAACTGGTTGGAGGAAAGAGGCGTTGAACATCAGGAGGTGCAACTGTTAGAGAAGACAAAAGAACGGAGAACTGTGCTAGGACATGATCGCCCGTGTCCAACATCCTGGAGATGGCACTGAAAGAGAGAAAGAAAGAAAGAAAGAAAGAAGGATAGAAAGAAGGAAGGATAGAAAGAAAGAAGGATAGAAAGAAAGAAAGGAAAGAAAGAAAGAAGATGAAAGATACAAAGAAAGAAGGGAATAAATAAATAACGGATGAAAGAAAGAAAGAAAGAAAGAAAGAAAGAAAGAAAGAAAGAAAGAAAGGAAGGAAGAAGGAAGAAGGAAGAAGGAAGAAAGAAGAAAAGAAGGAAGAAAGAAGAAAGAAAGAAAGAAAGAAAGAAAGAAAGGGAAGAAGGAAGGAAGGAAAGAAGGAAGGAAAGAAGGAAGGAAAGAAGGAAGGAAGAAAGGAAGGGAGAAAGGAAGGAAGGAAGGAAGGAAGGAAGGAAGGAAGGAAGGAAAAGAAAGAAAGAAAGAAAAGGAAGTTCATTGCATGCATGCCTTTCTTTGGCTTCCCACCGTCGAACGGATGGTGTTGAGTTACGTACGTTTCCATAACCTAGCAATTCAGCAAAGGTAACCGACAGAATAAGTATTACTCTTTGACAAGGTTAAGTACTGGCGTCGATTTAATCGAATAAACTCAAAGTCGATGCTCCAGCATGGCCGCAGTCCAGTAACTGAAGCCTATAGAAAATATAAACACTACTTAAATACATAGCCGGATCGCGATTTCGGATTTTGATGTTGACCATCTTAACCCTCATCAGCGGATCTTATCGCCTAAGGTTAAACACAACTACCTGTATAAGTCTTATAAGGAAAAAACCGTTGAAAACATGGGCTGATTTCGAAAACGGTAAAAGTGTAAACAAAAAATCAAAAAGGGTGACTTATTAACAATTCGAACCTAATTGCAAAATTCATAGAAATCACAAAGTGGCTGAGTATACTAACACTGCTTTTGCTAAAGATGAGAGTTGAAATCAGCACACACGTTTTGAACGGTTTTTCTTTTAAGACTAACAAAAGCAGTTGGGTTTCACCCTAGGATTAAGGTGGTCTACCTCAAAATCCGAAATCGCGATCCGGCTATGTACACTGGGGACTTACCTCCCTTTGTCAGTCACTTAAGACAATGCGTTTGTAGCTGCGAGTTAAACTCTTAACTTTAGCAAAAGTGTGATAGTCTGTACTGTCTGTCGCTTTTGTAACATCTATTAATTTTGCCTTTAGATTCTAAATGCTGTTAATGCACCCTTTTTAATTTGTTATATACACGAACACACACACACATGTGAAATATGTTTTGAAATACGACAGACTACGCTGAGGATTTACAGATACTTGCATCTTGCATTTTGCATTTTACAAGTGTTTATAATGAAATCATGAT